>NW_019386150.1:420060-468641 GCF_000671375.1 Centruroides sculpturatus | reverse complement strand
GATTATCAAGTTTTAATTGTTATAGTACTTTAGATAATTTGTATATATTTCTTTTATAAATAACTGTAGAAAAATTTACAAATCAAACATTGACAGAAATCACTTAAATCAATGCACAAAGATGCTTACATTAATTTTATTCCTATTAAGATGTAATTTCATATAGAATCGAACTTCCAATAACGACCACCTGTAAAAAGCTGCAAATTTTTCAGCCATGTTAAAAAAAAAACCGTACAAAATAACTTCTAAACAACGGCCATTTTTTAATGTTTCCGCCAGTGGCCCATCGTTCAGAGGGGTTTTACTTTACAAGCCTTTTTATTTTACGTAAAAGCGAATTTACAATATAAATTACACTCGTGTTAACATTAATTTGGAGTAAATATTTTGTAAAAGTTTTTAATATTATATTTTTCATGCAAAATTCTTTTTCGAAATTGTCAAATAAGAAAATCCTCTAAAAAGAATGATAACCAAGCAAACGAAATTCGTGACGTCAGAAACTTATGATAAAACTTGTGACGTTTCAAGAGAATTTTTAATTAAAATCAAAGTTTACAAAGTAAAAATAATGAAATAAAATAAAGTACATGAAAATATATTAATACATGGTTACTAACATTTCGAAACTATTTCAATAAAAAGTAATAAAAAAAAGCTGGAAAAAATTTCCAACGTTGATTTAATAACTAAGTTTGTACTTATTAAAACCCTTCTAAAAAGGAGGAAAATATTAAATTATATATAGTAAGGAACATTCAGAGATAGAATCGATTAAATACAAACATCAGAAAGTTTTCTACGTTAATGTTCATTTATACATTATTATACGCTGTACAACTGTATATTATTTTTGTACGTTGAAATATACCGTTTTAACGTACAATCTTAACAGAAGAAATTTTCTTTAATTAATTAAAATGACAATATCTAAATTTGGATTACAGTATTTTGTCTTCAATGTAGTCTATAACAAAAGTAGTTACATTATAATAAAAAAGAATGGAAGTAGATTATTGAAAATACATTTATAAATACAAGTAATTACAAATAATGGGCCACCAGTTCCCTGACTACTGAGAGTTCGTTCGATCGTGGGTTTGCGCCTCGCCAGGACGGGCTGGCTGCTTGGAGTATTTCGGGGTTTCTTCACGTTTATAACATCTAAATAGGTAGCAGTTTGACATTGGATGTTCTCCCGGAAAGTATTGATATATCCCCGTTGATAGATCGCTCATGTGTTGCGTTATACCATTAGACCATATTTGCCAAAAGTTATCGTTCCCCGGACGTAAACCATTGTATAGATGTGAAAATAACGTCCGGATGAAAATTTCCAGTTTCCTGAATTTTTGTAATGAAAATTTTTTGTTATATTTGGTCACAATCTTAATTATTATTAACTATTTTATTTATTAATTTAAAAAATAACTTTAATAATAGCATTGCTTTTTCACATTATTGGTTGCTCGATTGGGTGGTTGAAGAGATACGGCAATTATAACCCATGGATGATCTGCTACGGGAATGACTTTCTATAGGAAACTAGCTATGATTTAGGTATTATACACGTGTAGAAAAACCCAAAACACGCGGAAATTCTGTTGTTGAGGAGCGAACCACGACCAACTTACTACCAATGTTCAATGGCTAAAAATATTTTGAAACGTGTTTAATTATATGCCCAATTTTTCATAAATTTGTTTATTTTTCCTTCATTTGTGAAAGCTATTGAAATAAAAGTTTGGATAAAAGGCAAATTCTAAGCAAATAAATTAAATTATTTTATTCTTTTGGAGTTACATTTTGGAGAAATAAAATGTCCTTAAAATACACTGAAATAAATTTATTTTAAGAAAAATACCAGCAGCTAAATCTAAATTCCTATTTTTTCCTCTTCTTTTCTTTCTTTCTTCTCTTCTCTTTCTCTTTTCATTTTTTTCTGTTTTTTTTTTATTAAACGCATGGAGCATTATAGTTATAGAGATTTTATAGTTCATTAATAAAGTACAGTGTAATTTAGTATGTGTTTCGGTTGTCAGTGTTTACGATTATCTATGTAATGCCACTCTAGCATTAGTATGATAGTACGGTACAAAATCTTATAAAGTATTATACTATAATTTGGGTTGTTTATAGTATTACACTACGTTTAATATAACGCCAGAAATTTTAATTTAAAGGCAGATAACACCAAAAGAATGTTAAATATCTGCATAGTTTATGATGACATTTTTATTAGAAATTTCATGAAGTGTAGCAATAATTATTAAAACGAAAAACGAAGTTTAAACAGTTTGAAAATTAGCTTTTGTTTGTTTTTTTTCTTTCTTTTTATCCTGTCGATACTAAGAGCGCCTTTTTAATTACTTCCATCGTGGGTTCGGCCATACCCAAAAAGCTTGGATAGATGGGTAAGGTAACGCAACACTTGCCTTCTGCCAAGGGAGTGCCACGGGAGGACTTTTTATGGGAAACTAGTCCCCCTTATTTAGATGATAGACACGTGAAGAAAACTCAGAAAACGCCATCTAGTCTACCCGTGGTCAGGCGTAATCTACCATCAATGTTCCAATGATTTTATTCACTCAACCACTGATGGATTCCCACAATGATGCATCGGTAAGAAACAGGAACCGACATACTCTGGACTCACGATAAACTCCCGGAGTTGTTCGAGTGGATTCGATCCCAAATCCCCCCAAAATAGAATGATGATGCCTTAACCGTCTCATCATCTGATCTTTTGAAATTAACTATAAGATGAATCTCTGACGTCAATAGCCAACAAACACAAGATCTATTTCATGTATTCTTACATTTTATCGATTTAAGAAAGTAATTTAACATATTCTTAAATAAAAAGATTCTACATAAAGTATTAAAAATTATGAAAGAAAATTTTTTAATATTTAAAAAAATGTTTTATTATTTTAGAGTCGATTGAAAATAATTTAAGATAGTTAATGCCATATGCTTTGTGTTCTTATAAATAATACATTAGATAATATTTATTTAATTTCGAGTATTTTATTTCTTTAGTTTAATACAATTCTAAAAGCTATATTTTCTGCTTCCTTGCGAACATTTGTCAGGAAAAAAATCATGAAACTATTTTTTAGGAAATAAAAAAAAGGTTTAATGGTCCGTTATATCATTTTATAAGATACAGAATAATTACTAATTGACGTGTCTGTTATTGAATTACTCTGAATCAATGGATGTTATTTAATGGTGCGTACTGATTATTCTATAAATCAGGGATGTCCAACCTTTCTGTTTCTCTGGGCCACATTGAAAGAAGTCATGGAGTTCTGGGTCACAATGAACTTGTGGCCCAATCCTTAAATATATATTTAAATATATTTGTATATTTAAGGATTTACATGTCTAGATTATAGTAATAAGTATTAAAACTTTATATCACGAAAAAGGATATTTTAAAAAATTACTTCTACAGACACTTTTAATTTCTACTTAGAAATAGATAAATTTATTTATTATAAAGCAGACAAACAAAAATTTATTTGAAAAATACAAATATTTGTTTTATTTGGATCTTTAATTTATAAAATAACAACGAAACAACATTTTAAAGTGCATTTTTATTCAACAAATATATTTATAAATAATATGTAGCCCAAAATGTAGCGAATGCGCCAAATGACATTTTTATGCCAGACTAAAAAAAGGGTAGCCAAATTTGGCGCAAAGTTGTCAAATCTTGCAATGCTGAAAGGAATATTAAATAAAGCTAGAGTTGGTATTCAAAGGATTATAGACCTAAATTTGGGAAATGGATGGAAAGGTCAAAAAATAAAGAAGTGAGAAAGGTTAAATAGACCTTCTGTTATGCAAATATTGATTCTTAATTTTCCAATCTTTCCCAATTCTTTTTATTTTTTTGCCTTTCTCTTCTTTCACCGAATTTGGGGCTATAATCCTTTGAGTCACGATTTCAGCTTTATTTAGTATTCTTTCCTCATTCACACATTTCAAGTATTTGAAAATGTTTTTTTTCTATTAAAAAATAAAATACGAATAAAGGTTTATGGTTTTGTGAAACTTCTTTTTTGATGTTTATGCCTTTGAAATAAATAAATAATAAAAAATTTTGTCGGTTTTGTTTACACATTTATTGGGCCGCATTGGAACTTGCCTTGGGCCACAGGTGGNTTTCGCAGAAAAATAATTTATCAAGAAGCACGCGAGCGCCATTCGATGCACCGCTCCACGACAAAAATAAGCTTAAGCAATGGCATCGTCGAACGGTGCACACTTGGTAAGTAATCCTGCAATTTTTTGTTTATAGCACAGTTTATATGGATTATTTCCAAAAAATATACGTATTTTGGAAATGCTGAGTCGAATTAGTCTTGAATCAATTAATTTTATGGAAGAAAACCTTTCAAACGGCCATAGTCCGTAAACTGCATACGTGCCAGGCTGTGATTGGCTCATGTATTTAAGGACTCGTAGAATATCAATTTCATAAAGAACGGAATGTATCTACTGTGTTATAGGGGGGTCGACTGTATATGCTGCCTTGTAATTTAAAGGGAATTTGTAAATAAGTGTACCTTGTAACAAATGTGTTTGTGTGTGTATGTATGTATAAATGTAACAAATGTGTCTTATTTTGACATAAATGGCTTGTTTGACACAGAAATAATACAGAAACATAAAAGACATAATTAAAAACAAAGACTTATTGGCTCAAATAGTTCAAAAAATTAACTTAATAAATATTCAGGTTTTACAAGTTGAAAAGCAAAGTCCCTTTTCTGCAGAAACTTTAAATGTTATCAAGACTAATAATGTAGATGGTTCCCAATGACTGAAATGCAAACCTCACAGCATGAGGCACTGCTACAGGTCAGGCTGTCCAGAAGAGAGTAGTTGATATTTGTGGCCATTCATATGAGTAATGTGCAGTTTTTTGATGATGCAAGGAGTGATGGAAGGGAAAGGAAAAAGTGAAATATGATGATCTAGGACATTTTACGTAAGCTCTATTGGGCCCCACTTCATATGGGTGATTGCATTCTCTTCTGGGTACTGGGCAATTAGTCTGTAGTCTGACACTATGAGATTGAGTGTTATTGTTCTGTGTGAAACTTTTATCTACTGCATAGGCATATGATCTAACAGTGGGGCTGAGGATTTTTCTTGTACCTGCAAGTCATTATTGAACTTTTTGAAACCACAGAGGTCAGTAAAACTGCTCAAGGATATTCCTACTAACCCCATAACAACATTTCCTCTCCAAGAGTTAATTCCATAATGTTTGAAAGATGATACTTGGTACAGGTTCTTCTACAACTTATGTGCAAAAGTTTCACCTTTTGCAAATTTGCATAAGGTAATATATTTCTGCATTAAAATAAATATTTTTAGGTGTGTAAATACTTTGTTTCACTGAGAAAATTAAGCTTTTAATAGATTTATTTTTATCACTTTTATTGAAATTGTGCAAATGTGTTTTTTCATTACAAAATGCTATTGTGTAATTAATTTGTTTTGACACTCCTCCTTTTTATACTAATTTAGTCAAAAAGTAGGGCCTACTTAGGCCCTTGTGCCACTAAACACCAAATCCAATCAACCAACCATCAAAAAGTAGAGATGTGCAAATACTTATTTTGTTCACTGTATAGGCATCACTCCTTTTCTCTAAATCAGACTTTTGGTACTACTAGCTTTTGATGGCTATAGGCAAAGTCAACCATCTGCTTCCATTCAATGGTTATGCCAGCATTTATGCAGCATGCATATTCTGATCAAGAAAAATTGTAAAAAAGTTGGAAACATACAGTATCATGTGCTGGTACAAAATATCACAGATAACTTATCAAATTTTGTGAAAATACAAAAATTTTATGGTAATTCAGTATTTTTGATAATTTAGCACTACTGGTCCTGTACTGTCAGATGAATAAATAATTTGAATGTATCAATAATTTTATATTATTATCGATAAAAGATATCTACAGGTTGACTGCTGATTTTTTGGCTACTTAAATTTCAAAACCGTATTAGATTAATAATTCTGTCAGATCATTCAAGGTCACATAATATTCAATGGTATTACCTGGACTACCAGTTATGTATTTCATGTTTTTACAGCATTATGAACTAAACTACTAGATACTTGAATTAAGCATATATGCTGTCTTGCAAATTAAAGGGAATTTGTACCAGATTAACAAACTTCTGTAAATTAATTAAATAATTTAATATGTGATATAGTTTATCTGAAAAATTATTAAAATTGGAAATTTTTTTAAGTTCTAGATCTTTTCAAAATGATATAAAACTATTTTTCTAAAGTTTATATTTTCAACTTCCATAATACAAACAATATTGGTTTGGATAATGATAACACAGTAATATGTGTCAAAGCCAGAATTGCATGGACACTGTTAACTTTCTCGCTTAGGTGGTTTTTTGTTTCAAAGTTGTCTTCATGATTAAAATGATTCTACAAGCATCATGGACTTCAATTCTTCAAGAGATACACACAAAATAATTTTGGCTGTGGACTTTACATAGTAATTGACACAAAAACTTTATCTGCAATGTGTGCCATAATTTATTTGATGTGACATCTGGCATAAAACTTTTACAGTTTGCTCTTTCAAATGGCATCAACCTTTAGTCATTCAAACTCATGATTTGTATGTTTTAACTGTTCATTTCTTTATATCTCTAAGCAGAACAGTGTCTTTCAAATGAAGAAATGAAAGTACAGGTACTCTACATGAAACTTCTTTGTGTTGTCTTGCTGAAAATATAGACATCTTGGATTTACTGAAATTTGATACTTTTGAGATCTGCATATATCTTAGCAGTAATTAAAGCTGAAGCATTTAATTACTGCTTTCTGTAATATGACCTTTTTAAAATTTGTCAATGCTTCAGGAAAATGTAGCAATCTTCTTGTTGTTTTAAAACCAAAGTGGACTTAGGCCAAGAACACAAATACATAAAATAGAGCATAAATGTGGATGAAAACAGAAAATATAGCAATATTTTTTGAATTTTCTGCTGGAAATGAGCACACAATTGAGTAGAGCAAGTTTTTTTTACATGCTGAAAACTTTTTGTTGAAATTAAGCCAATAGAAAGTCTCAAAATGATTATTTTAGTTATGAGATTTTGATAACTCATACTTTTAGCCGATGCATTTAGGAACTGAAAGATATTTAAGTCAAAATTGTTCTAAGATTTATTGTAACTATTTGAGATTACTTATTAAGAATTACCTGTTTTTAACATATTTCACTTTATTGTTCAATATTAGGCTCTCAGTGATCATATCAGTTATTCATGTGTTGGTGCATCATTAGGCTCTTTTTTTTTGAAACAATTTACAAACTCATTGATATCAATTATGATACTATATAAACTATTCCTAAAATCAATCATTGTACGAGGCGTGTTTTTAAAGTAAGTACCGTTTTGAAATATAAAAAAAACAAGCAAACATTTTTAACAAAATTTTTATTTATGTGAAAGCCCATATTTTACACTACTTTTTTACATAATTCCCATTAATATTGAAACACTTATTGTATTGTGGGACCAGCTTTTGTATTCCGTCCTCAAAGAATGTTGCCGCCTGATGAGACAACCACTGCAGAACGGTCGTTTTGACTTCGTTGTGATTGTTATGGTTCTGCCCTGCCAGTTGCTTCTTCAAATGCAGAAACAAATGATAGTCACTCGGCGCTAGGTCGGGACTGTATGGAGGGTGGTCTAATTGTTCCCAGCCAAATGATGTGATTAGGTCTTGAGTTTGATTTGCCGTATGTGGACGAGCATTATCGTGGAGCAAAACGACACCCTTGCTCAGTAAGCCCCACCTTTTGTTTTGTATTGCACGGCGCAGTTTTTTTAAAGTCTCGCAGTATGCAGCTGAATTGATCGTTTCATGATGAGGCAAAAAATCAACAAGCAACACTCCGTATCTGTCCCAAAACACCGTGCACATGATTTTCTGAGCAGAAATTGTTTGCTTGAACTTGACTTTCCTTGGAGATGATGAATGTCGCCATTCCATGGATTGTTGCTTNAAGTAATAAAAAAAAGCTGGAAAAAATTTCCAACGTTGATTTAATAACTAAGTTTGTACTTATTAAAACCCTTCTAAAAAGGAGGAAAATATTAAATTATATATAGTAAGGAACATTCAGAGATAGAATCGATTAAATACAAACATCAGAAAGTTTTCTACGTTAATGTTCATTTATACATTATTATACGCTGTACAACTGTATATTATTTTTGTACGTTGAAATATACCGTTTTAACGTACAATCTTAACAGAAGAAATTTTCTTTAATTAATTAAAATGACAATATCTAAATTTGGATTACAGTATTTTGTCTTCAATGTAGTCTATAACAAAAGTAGTTACATTATAATAAAAAAGAATGGAAGTAGATTATTGAAAATACATTTATAAATACAAGTAATTACAAATAATGGGCCACCAGTTCCCTGACTACTGAGAGTTCGTTCGATCGTGGGTTTGCGCCTCGCCAGGACGGGCTGGCTGCTTGGAGTATTTCGGGGTTTCTTCACGTTTATAACATCTAAATAGGTAGCAGTTTGACATTGGATGTTCTCCCGGAAAGTATTGATATATCCCCGTTGATAGATCGCTCATGTGTTGCGTTATACCATTAGACCATATTTGCCAAAAGTTATCGTTCCCCGGACGTAAACCATTGTATAGATGTGAAAATAACGTCCGGATGAAAATTTCCAGTTTCCTGAATTTTTGTAATGAAAATTTTTTGTTATATTTGGTCACAATCTTAATTATTATTAACTATTTTATTTATTAATTTAAAAAATAACTTTAATAATAGCATTGCTTTTTCACATTATTGGTTGCTCGATTGGGTGGTTGAAGAGATACGGCAATTATAACCCATGGATGATCTGCTACGGGAATGACTTTCTATAGGAAACTAGCTATGATTTAGGTATTATACACGTGTAGAAAAACCCAAAACACGCGGAAATTCTGTTGTTGAGGAGCGAACCACGACCAACTTACTACCAATGTTCAATGGCTAAAAATATTTTGAAACGTGTTTAATTATATGCCCAATTTTTCATAAATTTGTTTATTTTTCCTTCATTTGTGAAAGCTATTGAAATAAAAGTTTGGATAAAAGGCAAATTCTAAGCAAATAAATTAAATTATTTTATTCTTTTGGAGTTACATTTTGGAGAAATAAAATGTCCTTAAAATACACTGAAATAAATTTATTTTAAGAAAAATACCAGCAGCTAAATCTAAATTCCTATTTTTTCCTCTTCTTTTCTTTCTTTCTTCTCTTCTCTTTCTCTTTTCATTTTTTTCTGTTTTTTTTTTATTAAACGCATGGAGCATTATAGTTATAGAGATTTTATAGTTCATTAATAAAGTACAGTGTAATTTAGTATGTGTTTCGGTTGTCAGTGTTTACGATTATCTATGTAATGCCACTCTAGCATTAGTATGATAGTACGGTACAAAATCTTATAAAGTATTATACTATAATTTGGGTTGTTTATAGTATTACACTACGTTTAATATAACGCCAGAAATTTTAATTTAAAGGCAGATAACACCAAAAGAATGTTAAATATCTGCATAGTTTATGATGACATTTTTATTAGAAATTTCATGAAGTGTAGCAATAATTATTAAAACGAAAAACGAAGTTTAAACAGTTTGAAAATTAGCTTTTGTTTGTTTTTTTTCTTTCTTTTTATCCTGTCGATACTAAGAGCGCCTTTTTAATTACTTCCATCGTGGGTTCGGCCATACCCAAAAAGCTTGGATAGATGGGTAAGGTAACGCAACACTTGCCTTCTGCCAAGGGAGTGCCACGGGAGGACTTTTTATGGGAAACTAGTCCCCCTTATTTAGATGATAGACACGTGAAGAAAACTCAGAAAACGCCATCTAGTCTACCCGTGGTCAGGCGTAATCTACCATCAATGTTCCAATGATTTTATTCACTCAACCACTGATGGATTCCCACAATGATGCATCGGTAAGAAACAGGAACCGACATACTCTGGACTCACGATAAACTCCCGGAGTTGTTCGAGTGGATTCGATCCCAAATCCCCCCAAAATAGAATGATGATGCCTTAACCGTCTCATCATCTGATCTTTTGAAATTAACTATAAGATGAATCTCTGACGTCAATAGCCAACAAACACAAGATCTATTTCATGTATTCTTACATTTTATCGATTTAAGAAAGTAATTTAACATATTCTTAAATAAAAAGATTCTACATAAAGTATTAAAAATTATGAAAGAAAATTTTTTAATATTTAAAAAAATGTTTTATTATTTTAGAGTCGATTGAAAATAATTTAAGATAGTTAATGCCATATGCTTTGTGTTCTTATAAATAATACATTAGATAATATTTATTTAATTTCGAGTATTTTATTTCTTTAGTTTAATACAATTCTAAAAGCTATATTTTCTGCTTCCTTGCGAACATTTGTCAGGAAAAAAATCATGAAACTATTTTTTAGGAAATAAAAAAAAGGTTTAATGGTCCGTTATATCATTTTATAAGATACAGAATAATTACTAATTGACGTGTCTGTTATTGAATTACTCTGAATCAATGGATGTTATTTAATGGTGCGTACTGATTATTCTATAAATCAGGGATGTCCAACCTTTCTGTTTCTCTGGGCCACATTGAAAGAAGTCATGGAGTTCTGGGTCACAATGAACTTGTGGCCCAATCCTTAAATATATATTTAAATATATTTGTATATTTAAGGATTTACATGTCTAGATTATAGTAATAAGTATTAAAACTTTATATCACGAAAAAGGATATTTTAAAAAATTACTTCTACAGACACTTTTAATTTCTACTTAGAAATAGATAAATTTATTTATTATAAAGCAGACAAACAAAAATTTATTTGAAAAATACAAATATTTGTTTTATTTGGATCTTTAATTTATAAAATAACAACGAAACAACATTTTAAAGTGCATTTTTATTCAACAAATATATTTATAAATAATATGTAGCCCAAAATGTAGCGAATGCGCCAAATGACATTTTTATGCCAGACTAAAAAAAGGGTAGCCAAATTTGGCGCAAAGTTGTCAAATCTTGCAATGCTGAAAGGAATATTAAATAAAGCTAGAGTTGGTATTCAAAGGATTATAGACCTAAATTTGGGAAATGGATGGAAAGGTCAAAAAATAAAGAAGTGAGAAAGGTTAAATAGACCTTCTGTTATGCAAATATTGATTCTTAATTTTCCAATCTTTCCCAATTCTTTTTATTTTTTTGCCTTTCTCTTCTTTCACCGAATTTGGGGCTATAATCCTTTGAGTCACGATTTCAGCTTTATTTAGTATTCTTTCCTCATTCACACATTTCAAGTATTTGAAAATGTTTTTTTTCTATTAAAAAATAAAATACGAATAAAGGTTTATGGTTTTGTGAAACTTCTTTTTTGATGTTTATGCCTTTGAAATAAATAAATAATAAAAAATTTTGTCGGTTTTGTTTACACATTTATTGGGCCGCATTGGAACTTGCCTTGGGCCACAGGTTGGACACCCCTGCTTTACAAGATGACAAAGTTTAATTTTTGACACCTTATAGAATGTCATAATATCCAGCAGACATTATGGTATTCTGTTAGGTATCAAGTTTAAATAAAAATCTGAGAGAGAGATAACTCTTGAAGTATTCAAGTGTTATTAATAAAAAAAAATTAAAAATATAATTGTTTTTTTTTATTAATTTGCTCTCTATTATTTTAAATTACAGCATTTTCTTTTGTCTTACCAATGATTTATTCTTTATTAAATTTTTAAAATCTTATTTATACTTATTTAATTGATACATTGTATATATAAAAGTAATATTATTTATAGAAAAAATTATAAATTGCAACACATATAATAGCATCACAAAGCAATGCAAAATGTTGGAGTTTGATTACTGAAAGTAATTAGAATTTGAGTCCCCCAAAAAGTAAAACAATATGTTCATAAATATAAAGTATTATATGTGCCAGGTAATTATAATTCAAGAACTTCTATTCTGTGCTATCTGGAGCAGTTAAAATGCAATAAAATCTGGTATGGTAACATATCAAGACAGGCAGAGGACATTTCTGTAAAAAATTAATAATACCAATTATTTATAGCTATTTAATTGATATATATATAACTAATATTGCTTATATAAAAAAAAATTATAAAATGCAACACAGATGTGTGAGCATCACAAAACAATACAAAATGTTGGGGTTATAACAAAATAAACATGTCACTTTACCTTTTGTAGTCTAATGTAAATGTTATTTAAACAAAATCGATTCTCATTCTGAGAAACAATTTGGTTTAAATTTGGTGAATTGTTTGCAATATTTAGAGGTATTTCCTTTCAATATTTTGCAAATTTGCATTGCTTAAAAAATAGAAATTATTTTTAAAGTTAAAAGTATGATTTTGTTTAATGTAATGAATACTGGTTAAAGAAAAATAATGAGATTATTTTGTCAGAATGATACTAAAATCACCCAGTTATTATTTGTTTATATTGGGCACCAATTTATTTGAAACAGACTATAGTAGAATAGAGGTTTCAGTAGTGATGAGAATTGCACAGATAAAAAAAGTGTAACCTAACCAGACCTTTAATTAGATGACATCAACAATAGAAGAATTTCAATTGGAATGCAAGTTCTCATCTTTTATAAAAGATATATCTTTTGATTTCTATCTGAAGCATGGCAAAATGACAGGATGACAATTAACAGATAGCTTCTAAATAGTTTTCTGAAAGTCATTGTGTAGAAGGGGAGGAAAATTACCAGAAATTTATAAGTTGCTGAGGATCCAATGTTACTAATAAAAACATAAATTAATGTATAGGAAATGGAAGACAACTAAAAGCAAGATATATGTATGGATATTTTTGGTGGTTTCAGAGATATCATGATGGAGATGAATATGTATGATGCATAAAAGATATTTTTTGATTTTAAAGATAATTTTAGAAGGTTTAGACACAGGAGAGGCTGATGGATAAAGCCATAATTGAGGCATTTGATGAATTAAGGTACCTAAAGCATAAAAGGTACTTACATCATTTATTCATTTTTTTTTATTTACTTGCCTTTTATGTAATATAGGACTTCCCTAAAACAGGCAATACACATTTTTTGTTATTCTTTGCTAATTTATTAACTGACATTGGTAAATGGCAGTAATGTTTAATCTGTTCAGCATTGTTTAAAAGATGATCAACACAAAACCTTCCTCACTTATTTCTAGCCGTATATACAGGAGTACGAATGTTTTCGGCCTTCTTTGTGTAAAAGATATTTTGGTAAAACAGTATGGATTTTTTTTAATAACGAGGATGAAATTAGAAGCAAATAGGAAACTAAAAGAATGAAATAAAGGAATAAAGGAATGGTGATATGAAAATAACTGCCAGTGTCTTTAAATGCTACATACCAGCCTTTAATGCTTTTCACATTAATGGTTTTTGTCCATACTCTTTTCTTGAATTTTGCTGAACTGTAATTAGTAATTTTTTTGGTTTAGTAGTAATTTTTTTTCTGTAAAACTACATAATACATTGAGTTTTCTCACTTTCTCTCCTCTCAAAGACACTACTTTTGATATTGATGATTCAGTCTGTGCAACATTATAGCAAAAAAAAATTACTCTAAGAATCAGTCTAATTTATAATGCAAACTACATGTTTCTTCCTAGCATAGTTTTTGCACAGTAAATGTTTGTAATCAAGGAATAGTTTATGATCACGTGTGTGTGAATATACATACATACATACATATACACATACATATAAGATGGTTCATATTTATGTATAATGTTTTATTTAGCTATTAACAAATTAGTACAATAGATAGAACGTCTAAAATAATGTCAGAGTTGTGTGAAGAGTAAGTTTTACCCATAAGGGATGACCAATAACAAAACCAGTCAGTGAGCTCAGTACTTGAAATACAATTTGCATATTGATGCAACTTGGCAGGAATTGAAAGGTCTATTATAGATAAGATAAACAGCAGTATACAATTAGTAGTACTTGTGATCTTATGGTAGAATGCATATGTCTAAAGAAGTGCAGTGTGCCATAATATGGTTTTTAACCACAGAAGAGAACAGACCTATGGAAATTCATCAACATATGACAAATGTGTATGGACAACAGAAACTAAGCCTAATTCAAATGAGGGCTGTGTGGCTTTCACGTCTTTGGTGAACTGAAAGCATTGAAAGTTGTACAAGTTCAATCTAACCCAAGAGGAATCCATTTGTACTCGGCTTTGCAGCTGTTCTGCAGTACTTTTTCAGTTACAAGGCCTGTGGGACAATGGGATTAATGCTTCCAACAGCTAGGGTAAATATATGTAAAATAAAATATACTCATTACACTTCATTATCATTGACTGGTTATTTATTGATCATTCTGTATAAAATTTAATATACTGTACCTGCTAGCATCCCTGATGCATTTCTGAAAATTCTGCAACATTTAGACTGGAATGTATTGACATTTCTAATCAATAGTTGCTTCTAGCACATCAGAGTCATAAATTTTCATTGGTACACCTTCTTGAGATATCCAGCAAAAGTCGTGGATGTCAAATCTGACTTTCTTCTTTGGTCACTCAATGCCTCCTCTGTGTTTAATCTCATATCCAAGCAACAATATGCCAAATCATTCTCTTGTGATTACAGCAAAATGGGGAGATGCCTTGTCCTGCATAAAATGAACTGTATCCATCGGCACAAAAATTAGAGAGCTTGGGGAACTTTCTCCAAATTTAGGCAAAGCAAGAACAAAAAAAAAATCAGACAAAAAGAAAAAAAGGTTAACAAATTATTAGTGATGGCAAATTAAAAATTGGTACTTGTGTTTTTATTTGTATAAAATTGTTAGGAGTGCTGTTCTACTTGTTTACATTTTGTGTTAAAGATTTACATTTTATATTCATCATATAAATATCTAGTTTTGTATATTTCATCATACATGACAGGCAATTTTGATTTTTCTCACTGTAAATTTTTGACATTTTTACTTTTTATTTTGTATAAAATAACATTGTTTTCATGTATTTTAGACAAATCAATTCTTAGCATTTTTTAAAATCAAAAATAGATACTAAAGGATTATTAAGAAATTATTTTTTTCTGAAATAATTTAATGGAAAAGTTACTCAAATGTACTTAAATCTGTAGGTTAATGTAAAAAAATATTGAATTATTATTACAATTCTGTAGCTACATATAATATTTTTTTCTGAAGACCAACTAAAATTTTGTCATTTTATAAGGCAGTGATTCCCAACTTGTGCTTCGTGTGCAGTTCTTGGGTTCCGTGGCTGCTTGAGGAAAATAAAATGCAGTAATACCCTGAACTTACGCGATAGGTGGGACTGAGCAATAACCGCGTAAGTCAGGGTATAACTTTGCATATAAATACATACAAATTATTTTTAATTGGGGTCGGAGACTAAAGAAAACAAATTTAGAAAAAAATGTTTTATAAAATCTTAGATAACATTGTTTCCATCCCAGCGATAATACCGTGACGTTTACGAATGATGCTTGAATTTAGGAAGCTGTGAAAAATGCTCAATCTTAAAGATTGAGCATTTTTCACAGCTTCGAGAATTTTTTATTTACCTTTTATAATTGTTCTGACCGTCAATTCCGGTAGACTAAACTTCTTTGCCAATTCACAAATTTTCATTTTTGTATCGAAGTCTTTAATAATGTTAACTTTACATTCCAAAGACAAAGTTTTTATTTTCTTGTTTGATGCAGAAGAATTAGTTCTACTTTGTTTGGATGACATATTACAGTCTCTCAAGTCTCCGTAGATATAACAAACACAGAAATAAATAACAAAATAAATTGTAGCTATGCATTGATTTCGCGCGACCCATTCGAACATGTAAGCTGAACAATAGTGTGGGGGAGTGAGTAATCAAGAGTTGCGTGGTGTTCAAACAAAAGACAAATCGCTGAGATTTGAAAATCACGTAACTCCAGGTTTGCGTAAGTTGAGGTGTTACTGTAAATAAAAATTGAATGAAATTAAAGAATAAGAAACAATTTGCCAAGTTGAATCATGTACAGTATTGCTGCCTTTCTCAACTACATATCTCTGTGAAGCAGGATTCTCTGCCTATACAGGTACAATTACAAAATATAAGAAACTGTTTAAATGCAGATAATTGATGATAAATACAGGCAAATGTTTGTAATTATCATTAATTGAATTTAAAATAAGAAAACTGCAAAAAATGCAACTACAAGTGTCTCATTAAATGTTTATATGTGATTTTATGTTACATCTTAATTTAGGCCTACTCCTAGGCTCCCCCATAACACTATTCCTAAACACCATTAATTTGTTAGACATAGAGTAGGCCTAAGGGACTCTGCCATAGAAATTGATTCTAAAAAGGGCTCTGTTAGTCAAAAAGGTTGGAAACTGCTATTATAAGCATTACTTAAATTGATACATTTGGATGCATATTTTTTGTTTTTTTGTAGTAAAGCTGTATCCTTTACTTCATATACCAGTTAAGAGTTAAGATTAAGAAACTAACTTACATATTCAATACAGAATTTCTCAATATAGAAAAATATGTGTCATTGGTTGAAATTCAATAATGGTGTGCATGCAGACAAACTCAAACATGTATAACAAATCACTCTAGTTACTGATATCAGGAATTGAGCGATTTATGCTTTACTTTCATTATTACTAGTTTTGAAAGATAGTTTCATTTCTCATCTGAGATCATTCATTTTCATGACAAAAGATAAGTGATTAGAATATAGCACCAGATTTGTTGAGGATCCTGACAGTAAAACATGACAAGTTGTAATGTTTTAGGCATCTGTTGTTTATTACAATTTACAATCTGTGGCTATTTCCTTATGAGTGATTTCTTCAAAATAACTCAAACAAGACAATCATATTAATTACAAAACATGAAATTTAGTGAGTTAACATAAGACTTCATTATACTTATTAGCAATACTTTTAATGTATTCAGAAGTCAAATTAAATGCACTCTTAATGCTAAGAAAATTTATTGTCAAGAAACCAGTTGGAGTGTTAGTTGCTTGCTAGTAGAATCCAGTTTTTTAACTGGTTACTTAATAGAATCCAAATCTAGCTTAATGTTTTTGCCAAAACTACATTTTAAAACTTGAGAATCATTGATTAAGATGTTTTGATACAAAGTATAGTAGAATCTGCTTATTGTAATCCCAGATATTATCATCAGTTATTTAATATTAACATGGCCCAAAACATACAAGTTAAAATACATTTATAAAGCTTTGTTTATTATCAGTTTTAGTTATAGTTGTTATTATCTGTAGGTAAGTAGGCATTTTCTGCACTATCAGCATCAGTATATGGCTGCTAATGCAGTCATTATTAATTATTATTATTACTCTTAATTCTTTAAAAGTTAAATGTTAATAATTTTAAACATCATTTAACTTCCTAACACACCGGGTTGAAATTTATATCTTCTTACTTCAAATCAAATAACCGGAGCAAAAAAATGTTTCTTTAGTCCTAACGTTTTCGACGCCCCTTCTGGGCTCTTCTTCAGGCATTTATTTAAATCTGTTGCAAGACCAAAGTAAGAAGATTTAAATTTTAAACATGATTTGCTTTTAGTATAGTAGTTTAAATGGGTGGGATTTCTTACTTCAATTATATGCTACATGAATTATTATTAATTAATAAATTTTTTAGTTAAGGATTTTTTAATTGTTTTAGCATGTCCATTTAATGTCCATCAATAAACCAAACTTTTCACTATATATTCTATATTNACACAACTTCTGATAATTTAATCGTCCGGTCACAATTTCATAGAGAACACTTCTTGAAACTGCAGGAAACTCTTTAGATAAAGATGAAATCGTGAATCGTCTGTTCTCTTTCACTCTACAGTCCACTTTTTCAATCAAATCGTCGATAATGACTGAAGGTCACCCACTTCGTTCCTCATCGTGAATGTTTGTGCGGTCATTACTAAAGGCCCTAACCCATTTTCGTACCATTCCTTCACTCATAACGCTTTCACCATAAACTTCACTGATTTGGCGATGAATTTCAGCCGCTTTTGAGCCTTTAGCACTGAGAAAACGAATAACGGCACGCACTTCGCAGTCGGCGGGATTCTCAATGAGCGGCGGCATTTCAATAACACACAAACAACAGTAAACACAGTCGACTGGCTCCGTAATGGCGTTTGTGCCTTCCCAACAGATGTAGGTACACAGCGCGCATGCGCTAAGTGCCGACTGCAGCGCTCCAGCAGCGTTATATTAAAACGGTACTTACTTTAAAAACACGCCTCGTATAAGCAAAATAAATATTCTTAGAGTTGATTTCAATCCTAATATCTTTGTCAATCTTTTTGTTCTAATATTTGCTTAAGTTTCTTATCTTTGACTGTTCTAACTAATGAAAAACAACATAGATATAACATATACAGCTTTTTGTTCATATCTCAGTGGTTCTGCATTAGGTGAGATATTTTATGAAAAAAATTTGATGGTAATGCTTAAAGAAATGCAATTTTCTGGCTTTTTGTGGTTTCCATTTTATAGAGATTTTGCTTCTCACAGATTTTACTGTATTTAATGTGCATCTATAATGTAATATTCTAACTCTTCCTTAAAAATTCTAATGCATTTATTAGAAATTGTTCTTCAGGTTCTAAATATGAAATATACTTTATTTTTACATTTTAAGTACAGTGGGTGATTGGTTAACGAACAGTTCAGATAGTGAACAAATCGGATAACGAACACTTTCAGAAAAGATTTTTATGATCGGACAACAAACACTTTACTGAACAACATAAAAAGAAGCTATGGAAAATAACAAAAACCGATTGATTTTCCTGTGTCTTCAGGTAACAATTTGAAACCTTTCAGAGCGCGGGAGACATCAACATCGATGTCAACCCAATACTGATTGGATAGTATAATATTCCTCCAAATTTTGAAACTTTCCCTTGTAATTCCACTTTTTGTTTACCTTTCTGACAAATAATTTTTTATAGTATTTGCGAGACTGTCGGACATGCACTTGTTAACTTTTGCATCAGGGTTTATTTACAAAAGGTGAAAGTTTAACTGTCTCATCAGATATTCGTTAACGTTTTAATACCAAATTTCGAGTTTCATCTGGGCCTTGCATTTAAATAATTTTTTGTGGGTTAATTGATTTCTGTTCCCTGAATTTTTGTAAGTGCTTTTCTGAACTTTTTATTTAAAAAAGAAACTGATAATATTATGGAGCATAAAAAGAGGAGTGTCAAGAACTGTGCTCACTGTAGAAACCAAGCAAGAGATAATAGCCAAGGTAGAAAGTGGGCATAAGATGTCTAATATTGCTAGGCAGAATGGCTGGAACAGGTCTACAGTAGACACAATCTTAGTTATGAAAGATATATCAAGAAGTCTCAAGCTGCTAATGGAGTAATGAAAATCACGTCTGAGAAATAAAGAGCATTTTAGAGTTCATAATGGAACCTGAAACTGATCTGACAACAGAAGAACTCCAAGAACTCTCAAATGAAGAATACCAAGAAACTCAGCGAGATGCGTTTTCTTTTGAAAAAGAGGAAGACGAAAGAGGACCAATGTCAACAGCTACTACTAAAGATCTTCTGAAGAAGTGGGAGAATGTCAGAACAACGATCATCCAAGTGGCATCCAAACCAGAATAAGGCTAATGGAGTTGGTGATCTCTCCAATTACAATACTATTAATTACTTCTGAAAAATCCAGATGAAAAGAAAAAAACAATCGACATTGGACAGATTTTTTAACCCCCACAAGTGGAAAAAACATGGCTAATAAAAAGGCAAGACTACATATATATGTATTTTTACTATTACATATAAATAAACGTAGTAAAAAAGTATATATTTTTTGCTTTTTGGAGTCTCCGGAATGAATTAATCAAATTCCCATAAAAATCTATGGTAAATCGATAATTGGTTAACGAACAAAGTTTTGGAACGGATTATGTTCGTTAACCGATCACCCACTGTATTTAAAAACTTTTAGAACCATCTAAATAAAATTTGTATAATTGAAATTTAAAATAATTTTGATTGTTCTTCTGTTTTATTTTCTGAAAATAGTTTTATGTAGTAAATATTGAATTTTTATTTAAAATACTACTTTGGCAGGGATTGTGCTGCATAGCACCAAAATTGCCACTTGGAGATATTTTTATTAAACTGGCAATAAAAATATAATACTGGCGATAAAAACCCTAGTCTGCTTATTTTGACATTCAGTGTGAAATTGAATCACAAACCACACTTCAGGAAAAACTACCATATAGAGCTCCTGTACCATGGAAGTCCTATGCACCACACACCTAGCAATATCATGACATCAGACAGGAAAACAGGAAATGATGTTGTGAACTGAAGACAGATTTATGCAATACAGTAGAGCGTCGATTTTCCGAATCAATTGGGGACTGGGGTTGTTCGTATAACTGATATTTCGGATAACCAATTTATGTACGAAAAAATAGTTTAACATATCCAATGTTGAAATTTTTCTTCATTGCGTGTCGCTTTGCGTTGAATTTTCGTCTATGTTAAGCCTAACGAAGACTATTGTATCGTTAAAAATTATTTTTTTATTTTGTACAAACAAAATAAATATATTGAAAAATATAAAAACAATNAGGATGACAATTAACAGATAGCTTCTAAATAGTTTTCTGAAAGTCAGTGTGTAGAAGGGGAGGAAAATTACCAGAAATTTATAAGTTGCTGAGGATCCAATGTTACTAATAAAAACATAAATTAATGTATAGGAAATGGAAGACAACTAAAAGCAAGATATATGTATGGATATTTTTGGTGGTTTCAGAGATATCATGATGGAGATGAATATGTATGATGCATAAAAGATATTTTTTGATTTTAAAGATAATTTTAGAAGGTTTAGACACAGGAGAGGCTGATGGATAAGGCCATAATTGAGGCATTTGATGAATTAAGGTACCTAAAGCATAAAAGGTACTTACATCATTTATTCATTTTTTTTTATTTACTTGCCTTTTATGTAATATAGGACTTCCCTAAAACAGGCAATACACATTTTTTGTTATTCTTTGCTAATTTATTAACTGACATTGGTAAATGGCAGTAATGTTTAATCTGTTCAGCATTGTTTAAAAGATGATCAACACAAAACCTTCCTCACTTATTTCTAGCCGTATATACAGGAGTACGAATGTTTTCGGCCTTCTTTGTGTAAAAGATATTTTGGTAAAACAGTATGGATTTTTTTTAATAACGAGGATGAAATTAGAAGCAAATAGGAAACTAAAAGAATGAAATAAAGGAATAAAGGAATGGTGATATGAAAATAACTGCCAGTGTCTTTAAATGCTACATACCAGCCTTTAATGCTTTTCACATTAATGGTTTTTGTCCATACTCTTTTCTTGAATTTTGCTGAACTGTAATTAGTAATTTTTTTGGTTTAGTAGTAATTTTTTTTCTGTAAAACTACATAATACATTGAGTTTTCTCACTTTCTCTCCTCTCAAAGACACTACTTTTGATATTGATGATTCAGTCTGTGCAACATTATAGCAAAAAAAAATTACTCTAAGAATCAGTCTAATTTATAATGCAAACTACATGTTTCTTCCTAGCATAGTTTTTGCACAGTAAATGTTTGTAATCAAGGAATAGTTTATGATCACGTGTGTGTGAATATACATACATACATACATATACACATACATATAAGATGGTTCATATTTATGTATAATGTTTTATTTAGCTATTAACAAATTAGTACAATAGATAGAACGTCTAAAATAATGTCAGAGTTGTGTGAAGAGTAAGTTTTACCCATAAGGGATGACCAATAACAAAACCAGTCAGTGAGCTCAGTACTTGAAATACAATTTGCATATTGATGCAACTTGGCAGGAATTGAAAGGTCTATTATAGATAAGATAAACAGCAGTATACAATTAGTAGTACTTGTGATCTTATGGTAGAATGCATATGTCTAAAGAAGTGCAGTGTGCCATAATATGGTTTTTAACCACAGAAGAGAACAGACCTATGGAAATTCATCAACATATGACAAATGTGTATGGACAACAGAAACTAAGCCTAATTCAAATGAGGGCTGTGTGGCTTTCACGTCTTTGGTGAACTGAAAGCATTGAAAGTTGTACAAGTTCAATCTAACCCAAGAGGAATCCATTTGTACTCGGCTTTGCAGCTGTTCTGCAGTACTTTTTCAGTTACAAGGCCTGTGGGACAATGGGATTAATGCTTCCAACAGCTAGGGTAAATATATGTAAAATAAAATAAACTCATTACACTTCATTATCATTGACTGGTTATTTATTGATCATTCTGTATAAAATTTAATATACTGTACCTGCTAGCATCCCTGATGCATTTCTGAAAATTCTGCAACATTTAGACTGGAATGTATTGACATTTCTAATCAATAGTTGCTTCTAGCACATCAGAGTCATAAATTTTCATTGGTACACCTTCTTGAGATATCCAGCAAAAGTCGTGGATGTCAAATCTGACTTTCTTCTTTGGTCACTCAATGCCTCCTCTGTGTTTAATCTCATATCCAAGCAACAATATGCCAAATCATTCTCTTGTGATTACAGCAAAATGGGGAGATGCCTTGTCCTGCATAAAATGAACTGTATCCATCGGCACAAAAATTAGAGAGCTTGGGGAACTTTCTCCAAATTTAGGCAAAGCAAGAACAAAAAAAAAATCAGACAAAAAGAAAAAAAGGTTAACAAATTATTAGTGATGGCAAATTAAAAATTGGTACTTGTGTTTTTATTTGTATAAAATTGTTAGGAGTGCTGTTCTACTTGTTTACATTTTGTGTTAAAGATTTACATTTTATATTCATCATATAAATATCTAGTTTTGTATATTTCATCATACATGACAGGCAATTTTGATTTTTCTCACTGTAAATTTTTGACATTTTTACTTTTTATTTTGTATAAAATAACATTGTTTTCATGTATTTTAGACAAATCAATTCTTAGCATTTTTTAAAATCAAAAATAGATACTAAAGGATTATTAAGAAATTATTTTTTTCTGAAATAATTTAATGGAAAAGTTACTCAAATGTACTTAAATCTGTAGGTTAATGTAAAAAAATATTGAATTATTATTACAATTCTGTAGCTACATATAATATTTTTTTCTGAAGACCAACTAAAATTTTGTCATTTTATAAGGCAGTGATTCCCAACTTGTGCTTCGTGTGCAGTTCTTGGGTTCCGTGGCTGCTTGAGGAAAATAAAATGCAGTAATACCCTGAACTTACGCGATAGGTGGGACTGAGCAATAACCGCGTAAGTCAGGGTATAACTTTGCATATAAATACATACAAATTATTTTTAATTGGGGTCGGAGACTAAAGAAAACAAATTTAGAAAAAAATGTTTTATAAAATCTTAGATAACATTGTTTCCATCCCAGCGATAATACCGTGACGTTTACGAATGATGCTTGAATTTAGGAAGCTGTGAAAAATGCTCAATCTTAAAGATTGAGCATTTTTCACAGCTTCGAGAATTTTTTATTTACCTTTTATAATTGTTCTGACCGTCAATTCCGGTAGACTAAACTTCTTTGCCAATTCACAAATTTTCATTTTTGTATCGAAGTCTTTAATAATGTTAACTTTACATTCCAAAGACAAAGTTTTTATTTTCTTGTTTGATGCAGAAGAATTAGTTCTACTTTGTTTGGATGACATATTACAGTCTCTCAAGTCTCCGTAGATATAACAAACACAGAAATAAATAACAAAATAAATTGTAGCTATGCATTGATTTCGCGCGACCCATTCGAACATGTAAGCTGAACAATAGTGTGGGGGAGTGAGTAATCAAGAGTTGCGTGGTGTTCAAACAAAAGACAAATCGCTGAGATTTGAAAATCACGTAACTCCAGGTTTGCGTAAGTTGAGGTGTTACTGTAAATAAAAATTGAATGAAATTAAAGAATAAGAAACAATTTGCCAAGTTGAATCATGTACAGTATTGCTGCCTTTCTCAACTACATATCTCTGTGAAGCAGGATTCTCTGCCTATACAGGTACAATTACAAAATATAAGAAACTGTTTAAATGCAGATAATTGATGATAAATACAGGCAAATGTTTGTAATTATCATTAATTGAATTTAAAATAAGAAAACTGCAAAAAATGCAACTACAAGTGTCTCATTAAATGTTTATATGTGATTTTATGTTACATCTTAATTTAGGCCTACTCCTAGGCTCCCCCATAACACTATTCCTAAACACCATTAATTTGTTAGACATAGAGTAGGCCTAAGGGACTCTGCCATAGAAATTGATTCTAAAAAGGGCTCTGTTAGTCAAAAAGGTTGGAAACTGCTATTATAAGCATTACTTAAATTGATACATTTGGATGCATATTTTTTGTTTTTTTGTAGTAAAGCTGTATCCTTTACTTCATATACCAGTTAAGAGTTAAGATTAAGAAACTAACTTACATATTCAATACAGAATTTCTCAATATAGAAAAATATGTGTCATTGGTTGAAATTCAATAATGGTGTGCATGCAGACAAACTCAAACATGTATAACAAATCACTCTAGTTACTGATATCAGGAATTGAGCGATTTATGCTTTACTTTCATTATTACTAGTTTTGAAAGATAGTTTCATTTCTCATCTGAGATCATTCATTTTCATGACAAAAGATAAGTGATTAGAATATAGCACCAGATTTGTTGAGGATCCTGACAGTAAAACATGACAAGTTGTAATGTTTTAAGCATCTGTTGTTTATTACAATTTACAATCTGTGGCTATTTCCTTATGAGTGATTTCTTCAAAATAACTCAAACAAGACAATCATATTAATTACAAAACATGAAATTTAGTGAGTTAACATAAGACTTCATTATACTTATTAGCAATACTTTTAATGTATTCAGAAGTCAAATTAAATGCACTCTTAATGCTAAGAAAATTTATTGTCAAGAAACCAGTTGGAGTGTTAGTTGCTTGCTAGTAGAATCCAGTTTTTTAACTGGTTACTTAATAGAATCCAAATCTAGCTTAATGTTTTTGCCAAAACTACATTTTAAAACTTGAGAATCATTGATTAAGATGTTTTGATACAAAGTATAGTAGAATCTGCTTATTGTAATCCCAGATATTATCATCAGTTATTTAATATTAACATGGCCCAAAACATACAAGTTAAAATACATTTATAAAGCTTTGTTTATTATCAGTTTTAGTTATAGTTGTTATTATCTGTAGGTAAGTAGGCATTTTCTGCACTATCAGCATCAGTATATGGCTGCTAATGCAGTCATTATTAATTATTATTATTACTCTTAATTCTTTAAAAGTTAAATGTTAATAATTTTAAACATCATTTAACTTCCTAACACACCGGGTTGAAATTTATATCTTCTTACTTCAAATCAAATAACCGGAGCAAAAAAATGTTTCTTTAGTCCTAACGTTTTCGACGCCCCTTCTGGGCTCTTCTTCAGGCATTTATTTAAATCTGTTGCAAGACCAAAGTAAGAAGATTTAAATTTTAAACATGATTTGCTTTTAGTATAGTAGTTTAAATGGGTGGGATTTCTTACTTCAATTATATGCTACATGAATTATTATTAATTAATAAATTTTTTAGTTAAGGATTTTTTAATTGTTTTAGCATGTCCATTTAATGTCCATCAATAAACCAAACTTTTCACTATATATTCTATATTGTGTTATTTATTTATACTTCTTAATGTGATTAAATAGGTTATTACTTTATATATATAGACAAGTCCCAAAGTAATTATAATTAGTAGACTACAGTATATAAAAATAATAAATATATTTTATTTTGGAAATATTAATACTTTTATTATTACAGGTCCACCATCCAAAGGCAAAAGAGGAGATGTAAGTTTTGTTTTTCAGCAAACTTCTAAATTAATATTTATATACTGTATAATAATTAATAGTTATCATTATAAAAAAACGTTGAAAATATAGCATCATATATATACATACACACATACAAACTTATATAGGATGTTTACTTCAACGTTTATCTGGGGCACAAGATATCTTTCCAGCAATATACAAGTACTGTATGTGCATATGATCCATTAGTTCCACTGTGATGTTTATGGTAAATTAAATTAATTCATTCAAAAAGGGGACCAGTATGTAAATTATGCGATAGCTCTGAGGCAGTTATTAAATATTCCAAACATATAAGAACAAGAAGCAAATTAAATATGTGACCTTGACAAATTAGTGGCAACACAAATTTGTCAAGATCAACAAAAGAGTCATCATCATCCAGTCTGCTAATTGATAGAACACACTGACTGACTATACTCGTAAACACTATTATGAAACGATTTTACATTATGGGGAAATGAGATGAAATGTACAAGAAGCAGCACATAGATTCCATGAACATTCAGCTGCATCAAGACTTATGCAATTACAGTTCTGAATGTAATACACCATTTGATGCAAACCTGTAGCACTATCAGGGATAATGTTCCAAATTGCCCTCATCTTAATGATATTAAAGTTTTGGCATATTTCTATATTCATATACAAGTGTATGTTAAGCAGAGAGGCAATGGAGGACCGTAACTGTCACAAATACATTAAATTTTACATTACCATGATGTGCACTTATTCAACTGTTATCTGCACCTGACAATGGGGCAGAGGATGATGAACAGCAGTTTGTAGGTTATCTTGATATAAATTTAACAACTATTTGAACACATTTTATGGACTGAGTAGGCATGTTGTTTTAGAATGGAGAGTGTAATTGTCTTAATATGCAACATTGGATACAGTGTGTTTTATGATATAACCAAAACATGCAACACTATATCAGACATTTTAATCTAAATGTCTGATATAGCATCTGAAGTGGGCAAGTTTTAGGTCTTGTATTCATTAAGAGTGATTGTTCTCTTAATATCTTATATGTGATGATAGACAAATGGCTTAATGACTTGCTGTTGGAAAACTATAGTAGGTTTGGTATAAGCAGGATGGTTGACTAACTCATTTCTTAGCAGATGTGCAATAGGGACTCAAAGAGCAGTTCAAGAACCCATGGATAGGACAACACAGTCCTATTCTGTGGCCATCACATTGACCCTGCTATTTGTTTTAGTGAAGCTTAATTTAAAAGCATCAGTTTGCAATGTGTACCCAGCAGCACTGAATGATGTTGGCAAGCTGCAAAAGTGAATTTGAAAATCTTTTAGGATGATGACAGGTATTATATGTGCCACCTATTATTCCACCCTCAACCATCTACATTTTTGTATTGTCATTTTCAGTGGCAATACATAAATGAAGATGGTTGAGTGTGACTTTGAATATGTACTATAGCAAAATAAAGCTAATTGTTCTTATGCAGTGTTGAGTTTTATCCTTTACAGTCAGAGATTCTTTGTCAGTTATGCTAAATTTTTTTTTCTTCTTATTTTAGTACATGAAAGAGCAAAGAAAATTTGTGTATTGCTGCAGAATGACCATGCAATTTACATATTTTTTTTTTTTTTTTGAATGAGCTAAATTCTTACTGTAATCATTATAGTTGAACTAATACAGCAAATTCATATATTTATGCAATGCTGATAAGATCAATTTTGTGCCTGATAAATGTTAAAGTGAACATTCTGTATGTTTTATAAGGTTTAAAACAATGTATAAAATAATAAAAATATTATTAAGCTTATTATTCTAATATCTTAATATTAGTGATTTATTATTGATAAATTGGAATATATTTAATTTCACCATCACACAAATTATTTAATATAAATTCTATTATTTATTTTTTCATGTATTTGCTTTGATCAATACTCAAGTGAGTTTATAATTCTTGTATATGATTCATACTTTCATCTTAGAATATGTAATCTTTCATAAGAAACTGTAAAATGAAATTGAGACAAAATATAGTGATTCATCACTTTAGTTTCAGAGTATTATTTATTTTTGTTTTTATTTTTTAATATATGTATTTTGATATGATACTTTGTGTTATGTAAAATAAATATATTCAGTAATTTATGTATTTCCTTAGAATACTGTAGTAAATTATAAAATTATTTGTTTTTTTTTTATATTTTGGAGAAAAGTTTTATAAAACTGTTTAATTATATATCTTAGTTACTTTTGATTTGATAAAACAAAAATTATAAAAAATTTATTAATGATTTTTGTGAAGTTGCAACAAATGTTAAAAAGTACAAAAAAATAAAATTATTGGCATTACATGTTAAAGCTGCTTAAAATATAACTCACTTTAATTATATAAATAAATATATATAGACTAAAAGTAATATTTTTTAGTTATTCTATATAATTTTATTCATTTATTTCAAAAGAATTTGTAAATTTTTCTTTCATAAAATATATTAATACACTTCAATAAGAATAGTTGTCATGTGATAAAAAGTAGTGATTTTAAATTAAAATCGTTGTTATCATCTGATAGCTATTATTATATTAGATTTAAATTTTAAAAATGTGATTTTAAAACTAAGTCAGTGTTAATATGTGAATTTTAGAAATTTGAATTTTATCTAATTAATCTTCTTTTTTCCCTATGATTAAATTTTCTTATTGTGGGAGTACTATAAAAATATGATAATTGAATCTGTAAATCCAAAAATATAATTTTTTTGAGAGAAATTTATCTATCAGTAACTGTTAGTTTTTTATGAAATGTTTGTATTAATTGTTCTTATTTCTTAGTTTTTAATGGAAATTATTGCTATGGTGGCAATTGTAAAAATTTCTTATGGAATGCTACTGTAAGTGAATTTGAAAATAAAAAATAATGGTAAATAAAATAAAATAGAAATATTATGTCTTAAAAATACATAATGGCTTTATTGAAGGTGGTATTAATATAATATATTGAACAGATTCAATTTCATTTTATTGTTAAATTTGTTTTAATGTGATGCTAAAAGGTTTATTTCTTCTTTCTGATGGAGATTAGTTCTATTACTTTTTATCAACATCTGGTGGACTTTATGATTTCAGTTGCTGCACTTAACTAGACTTCTGCTCAGACTCACTACTTGAGCTTCACTGGCATCTCCTTTTCCGTGATGCTTTCCTTTTTGCTTATCTTTTCCTTCAATCTTCAGTCCTCCCTCAGGAAGAAACTGTAGGAGATTGAACATCAGGCACTCTGTACTGACTATAAAAACTTTCTTCCTGGAATGAACTGTCACATCACTGGTCACACACTTTCCATTGGCTAATGTGTTGGATCTTCTAGGAAATGATATTTGTCACTGTGAGAGAAATCAGCACAAATTTGATGTATTTAAAGGAATTCTAATTATAAAAATAGAAATA
Organism: Centruroides sculpturatus; assembly: GCF_000671375.1. Lineage (NCBI taxonomy): Eukaryota > Metazoa > Arthropoda > Arachnida > Scorpiones > Buthidae > Centruroides > Centruroides sculpturatus. Next base: position 439,097 of record NW_019386150.1, on the reverse strand, counting down.
TTACTGTTTAAATTATAACTAGTTTCTATCCTAACCAATCTTCATTTCTGAAGGTTAGGATAAATTTCAGTTTTGAAATAAATAGGACAGTAAAATTTAAAAGAAAAATTTGCATATTCCATTGTCATAATTTTTAACATATTGATTTCATCAGTTTCATTTATGATATTGAAGTAAATATCAGATGATTATCTTGGTTTCTAATTAAGAATCTAGTTTTTAAAAAAACATTTATGTATAAAAATTGTGCTTTTTTTACCACACTTATTTACCATTGTTGACAACATGTTTCTCCTATTGTGGCTGGGATCAACTCCAGTTTTGAGCTTCATCTTTATCACACTGCCTGTGCAAATTTGTTGCTAGTTAAAGTTTCATATTTCTTGCAAGAGTGATAGCAACTGTTCTACGTTGAGTGTGTGGCAGTACCTGCTCACTTTCCTGAAAGAGGGAAAAGTGTAAAGTGTAAGATGGAAGTGTGTAAAGAACGACATCCTTTGACATTTCCATCTTACACATTACACTTGGAGAAGTATGGAATTATAAGATATGACTGCAGAAGGACGTAGCAGAAATTTTTTGAAGAATTAGTACAATATATGATTAGTGCAGATTAGTCCAAAACTTTATACAAATCTATTGTATGGAAATATTCTTCTTGAGATCATTTCATTTCAAGATCATTAAAGGATGATCAAGCACAAATTATGGAGATGACTATTGCATGGGTGGATGACCTGATCTAAGCCAACAGGATGAACTTGCAGATGTTGTGGCATAACTTAAGTTATGGCAGCATTCATACTGTTATTCATAAAAGCTTTTAGTATTGCAAAGTGACAAACAGAAGCAGATATGTATTGAACTATGCCAGGAACATCTCATTTGCTACCAAGAGAAGAATAATGTATTTTTAAATCATATAATAGTAGGTGATGAATCTTGATGTTACCACTACAAACCTGAAACTTATTAATCAAGCATTTAGTGATAGTATTATCATCTCCTGTCTGAAAAGATCAAGACTCAGTCAAGTGCAGGGAAAGTCATGTTATCATTTTTCTTTGATTATCTAGGACTTGTTCTTGTGAAACTCTTCAAGTGTGGCTGCATAGTTAATGCTCAGCATTATACAATCACCCTTAGCAACCCGTATACCAGCCTCAAAAATACTCCCATGTTGTTTGATACAAAGTATCATTTTGAGAGAGAGAAAATATTTGGTGATAGAAATACAAATAGCAAGTTTGCAGGTGATATTTTTTGTTATGCTTAAAACATTATAAATATTGTAACGTTGATCATAGATTTTTTTAAATTTTAATTTTTTTTGTCCAGTGAACATGGAGGGTTTGGCCAATTTCACAATACAACAGGTGGGTGATGAGGGATGGGTGCTAATGTATTCAGGACAGATCATCAACGAAAAATTCATGGGTCTGCTCTGATTTTATCTTGGATTTCCCAGAGTGGTAGACTGACAACTTAACCGCCTTGTTCAAATGACTGGTAGACATTATAGATTGTGTTTGCCCAAGAACTACTTATGATTATAATAATGTACAGTGGAACATCATTTAACGAGCATCTCGCATAACGAGCAAAACAAATTGTAAAAATTGACTCGCTTAATGAGCGATGTTTCGCATAACGAGTGACAAAGAGAGGGGAAATCCCGGATTGTGCGCATGCTCCATCAGTCTGTGTTTAGTTCCGCTAGCATCTTAGTGTCGCTCGTAATCACACAGTTTTTCAAACTTGTGTTCACACATATTGCGTATAAACATCGACAATAGTGTTGCCACCTTTCCAAAATCGCTGACCCGGACGAAAGGTCAGGTTTGTTCGAACAGAAGTTCCTGACGTACGCGCAATGCCATTTTACAATGCGAAGAATAACGTGTGTCGGTTCTAAATCAGTTACAGTTAGGGACTAGGGACTTGCGTAGGAGTAACGTAAGCAATATAAATTAAGAAAGAACAGGTATAGATAACTTAGCTCTATTGGAGACGTGTACGATCGTACAAGGAAAAAAGGTAAACAGGTTGCATGCCACACGTCGGCGTAAACAGGCTAACATGGCAGAATTGCAGATGAGTTTCAGTGAGTGTGAGTTTTTTCGCTGTTAAAATAGTGTAAATTTGTAAAAATATTTGCAAGAACTTTGTTTCGTTATCATTTCAGAATTTCTACGAAATTCCCGGACAAAATTAATAGTTCACCCGGACAGTGAGTTAATTCCCGGACTGTCCGGGTGAAAACCAGACAGGTGGTAACACTAATCGACAATCATAGCCCGTTATATAATAAGCACGCCATCTCGTACTAAATTTAATGACTAATTCCAAATTAAATTTTAGAAATGTCTAAATTAAAAATAAATTATTTATAGTTATTAAATTTAATATGAGATGGCAGCATAACTGCCTAACTCTAGTCAAATTAATTAATTTCTAATATTTAATTATAGCCTTTACATAGCCCAAGAATTTGGCATATTGTTTGGCGTCTTTATCAGACATATTATCTGTGTTTTTTTTGTTTTCTGCACATCGAATTTGCAGTCCAGGTTGATTCATTCCGTGCTAGAAGAAAAGATGATGATGATTCAAGCTTCTTAACAATGTATATTGTGTAATTTTTGAGTATTTTTTCGGCATAGAACGCATTATCGTATTTTACATTAATTTCTATGGGAAAAACTGTTTCGCTTAACGAGTGTTTCACATTACGAGCAAGATTCTGGAACGAATTATGCTCGTTAAACGACGTTTCACTGTACAACATTTTGAAAACGAGATTGTTGAGTGTTCAACTTTTCTTGACCACTTTTTGTTATCACAAGAAAATCATACTTTAGAAATTTATGTACTTGATCAGGTATATGTTCTTTTAATAGCCTTAAAATGCAATATTTGAATTTAAAAGTACAAACATGTATTAGCTTCTCTCCTACTCAATTAATTATCATATTTAATATAGTTTGCTTTTCTTATGGTGTAATAACTTGATATAATATAGAATAGACATTCTTCCATAGTTCATTTTTGTAATATATAGTTTCCTAGCAAACATTATTAAATAATTTATAAATTGCTTTAAGTTTTTCAGCATCGGAAAATCGGAGTCTTAGTTATCATGTCTCATAAAGTGATGTCATCATTTTGCTTATTTTATTGGTTCCATTATAAGCAGAGGATTACTCTGATTAGTTACCACTATAACTTTATATAGAATTTTAACGGATTACTTCACTTGCAATGTTATGGTGAAGTGTTTTATAATAGAAAATATCAATTCTTAAACTTACTAAGGAGTTTGATTAACAAGGTATTGAGATGCAAAGAAAGGAAAACGGAAAAGTAACATTTTTTAGAGTTAAAAATTGCAGCCAATGAAGATTGTTATAGTCGATTAATTGTTATAAACTGCTGTTAACTTAGAATCCATGTAAGATATTTTGCAATAAATAGTAAGAAGTAATTAGTTTTGTGGAAAATACATTTTATAATTATGATTACATATTTTTTTCATTTATATATTATATATAATACATGATATAAGGCCTTACCTTACTTCAGATATATATATATATAATACAAATTATATACAGGATATTAAAGAATTCGGTATTTATATGATAGAAAGTATGCATCATACTGAGTAAAAATATTTTAGTAAACATTGGTCGAAAATTCAACCGTTTCTGAGATAAATAATCCGAAAAAGACTTGGATGTTCTTAGAAAAATTTTATGCAGTACATATTACGAACAGTGAGAAACCTGTAAATCTTTATTATAATATACTTATAACTCAGAACTAGTTTACGAGATTTGTACAAAAACTTCAAAATATGCTTTTGCCAGCAGTATTTACTTTTTGAACGTTTTAAGCTGTTTATGCAGCCAATTGGGCATTCTATCAATAATTGTGTTCTATTTACTGTATCCTGATGATACTTGAAAAATAAAGAATACTGCTGTTTTATTGGTATACAGCAACACACGAGCAATTTGCCGCGGAAAGATTCCTTCCGGAAGGTCTTTTATGGGAAAACTGCCCCCTATTTAGATCTTACTAAAGAAAGTCGACGGCCCGACCAATGAACGACAGGACTACCGATTCAGAAGTTAGTGGCGCCGAGATCGCCACGCGTTACGATACGAATAATCGATGACGTCGCTATTTAAATTACATTTCAATTCTCATGCGAGAAAGATACTATTTCCGTTTTCGGTAAACGACGCAGAAGAATTTAAATCAAATTAATTAATATTGATAAAAACCGTGTTAATTGACATTCGCGTAATATAAATGGCATCCAAGAAACTAAATATGCTTAAATTAAATTAAATGACAAAAATTTATTAATATAATATATTAATATTTAATATTTATTAATACTAGGTAACCAGTAAATTAAAACTAAAAATAATAATTAAATTTAAAATAAAATAATAATTAAAACTGGCCATTACACTAAAACTAAAAATGAAAAATAAAATTAATTCATTAATTAATATTACGTAAAATTGAAATCAAATCAATTGAAACATAATATTTCGGAAAGTGGATAAAGAACTTGTTGTCTGTCTTGATTGATTTCATGCAGGCAGTCATAGTAAGTCTGTTTATAGCACTTCTTTGGTTTAAAAGCAAAATGTTTCGTCATATATATATATATATACACACACACAGTAGAATAGATATAGATATAGGTAATATATTATATTGCCTTTATAGGCATTTTTATGCATGAAATACAGCTAAGAAGGTTTAAAAAAGTTTTGTTTTGGGGATCGGGAACAGATAATCTATTTTATATTGTTTCTTATGGTAAACTTTGTTTCGGTGTTAGAACAAATCAGTTTTCGAACAACTTTTAGGAACGAATTAAGAACGAAACCCGAGATTTGACTGTGAGATGTAAATGATTCACTGATGTATTAATAATCTATAAATATTGTGTATGTAGACAATATGTGCAGTATTATTTATTATCTCGCCGAAAGTAAAAGTTTTCATGCAAAAATTGAATCTTAAAACTTTTTACACGATTTTCAAAATACTCAGTATAATCCCTTTAATTTACTGATAATTATTTTGAACTCGCTTATACTGATAACATTAAGCGGAATAAATAAATAAGACTACATTTAAGAAAAAACTTTGATTCTGTAGACAGGCATTAAAAGAGCGCTCTTAAACAATTAAAAAACTATCTAGTTAAACCTGACGGGGATCGATCAATTTATTATCTAAGATATGTTTAAATAGCGAAAACCGTGAAAGAAGGGTAATTTAAAAACATAAAAGTCACTTTTTGTACTAATGAAGAGAGAAACTGTAAATTAAAACAGTTAGAAATGCGTGTACTGTAGTGTAACTTAATTATCTCTTCCATTTATAATAAAGGACTGTTGAAAGGATCGAAGTGACTATTTTAATTTTTAAATTGCCCCTCTTTTTAGGGTTTATTTTAATACATTTTTTAGATATTTAAAAATTATATAATTTTAAGTGTTTTATTAGTTGATATTAATATGTAGTTCATTCAGTATTGTTTTAATGCTACAGCCTTCAATAACAATCACTATATAAAGTGCACTAAGAAATGCCATCAATTCAAACTATTTTATTGGTAACAAAAAATAACAATTAAAATGTTTAACGTTTGAAGCACTGGTTAGAACTGATAGCATACAATCGTTATTAGTTGTCGTTATAAATCACATATTGAGACTGATATAAAAAAGAGCTTAAAATGCATATTTACCCAAAAATGTCAGCAATAAAGGATTTCTGATTATAATAAGCGAAGTTTTGTGTTTCTTATATGTTTTGAGACCTGTTAATTTTGATATTAAACGACTGACAACAGTGTTCGTGATATAGTCTAATACATTTAAATAAATCTTATTATTATTGTATTATCTACAGACCTGAATTTAGCCAATATCAGTCAGTCATAAATTCACTTATCATTATTTTATCATTCTATTTAATCGTTGATTGAATATTGTCTCAATCTGTTTTGGTTTTTCTCCACACATTGATCGATCATCAGAACAAAATATGTTGAATTTGCTTCGACTGAGAATAAAATTTCATCGCGGAAATCAATATTCTTATGTATATATTTATTTGTAAATTCTGTTCTTTGATTTATTTCATCAATAAATAGAATTTTTCTTTTTAATTCTTGAACTATACCACCACTTTACACACTTGTCATACACTCTTTTCATATACTGTAGTTAAAGCGTGTAACTTATGTCATATTCTTCCAACTTATAAATTAATACATGTAATTGAAGTTACTACATACATTTAATAATTTCAAGAATTTTTCACTCTAGTCATTAAGTCATTATTTTCTTAGTTCTGTTTTGAAAAGTTTATCTAGATGATTATATATATCAGAAAAATTATAATTTCTAACAACAAAATTTATATCAAGAAAAAAATCGTATTAAAAAATAAATATATTTTATGAATATGACTTGCTTTTTTTATATAACTTTAAAAAAGTAATTTTTTTCAGAAATTATCATTTCTGATCGTTTTCATCCCATTCCGTGATTACAAGAACTTTTACTTTAAATTCTGAATTACAATGAATTTCACCAAATCTACATATTCTCTGAACAGTTAGTTTTTTCTTTGCCTTATAAGTAATGTTTGTCAGCAAATCCACGATTCTTAATTTGATTTTCTAGTTTACCATTATTTTTTTTTCAACAGAAAATTATTAATAAACAAAGTTTGACGTTGATGATGAAATTTATTATACGGAACTAATGTATTAAAATTAAGGTGTAAAATAACTGAATATTTTTAGTGTGTCAATATTTTCGGCTCTCTATATATTTTTATTAATTTTAATTGGAATTTATTGAGTAAAATTGCAATAAAATATCTTTAATTAATGTTTCCAACCTGTTTGTAAGTCCTTTCGGGATAAACTACACTCGAGCGTGGCTTCTTGAAAGAAAGAATTTACAAATAGGCTCAAAACATAGAAGATAAAGAAAAGGGAAGTAAGTGAAAAAATTGCAGTAACATCATTACTTAACATTATTTAAGTCTTTTAAGTTAATTCATTAGTTTAAATGTTAAAACTTGTCAGAGTTTCGTGTTAAGTTTTGCTACTATGTCAGAAGTGGAAATGACTTGTGTGTATTGTTTGTTTTATGACGACAATGGAAAGTCGTCAGATTCGATAGTTTAATGCAATTTATAAAATATTATGATACTAAAAATATCAGTTTTAAATAGTATAATTTAAAAATCTCTCATCAATTATTTTACAAAATATATAAAAGACGATAAGCTATAACGGTCGACATATATCCACAGTTAAGTAAATGATCTTAAGTCGACACATGGATTTTGAACTATAATGTAATAAAGCGTTTGGCTTTTCAGTAAGCCTGTCGGAAGTACAGTATTTCATGTATATCTAAGCGACTGTTGCGCATGCTCGACGAACCGACGGGACAAATATTTATTTATTTAATAAATATAATGATTAGAGCTAATATTTTGATAAATTCAATATATATGTATAATAGAAAATTCTGAGTATATATATATATAGTCTTTTGATATATATTATTTTTTTATTCGTAAACATACCTGCAATAAAATAATAAAATTAATAAAAACAGAAAACTATTTCAGTATTATAAGTAAATTTATTATTCGAAATAAATTTTATTTGGTTGAAATTAAATTATTAAAAACATTCAACCGTAACATCATCAATCTTTATTATATATATTTATCAATTTGAATGGAAAATGACCACATGGTAAATTTAAAAAAGAAAAAAAATCTTTGTAAGTGAACAAGAACTCATTAGTATTCAGATATACATGTATGTTTTTATAAGTAAAGCATGTGCAAATACTTTCTTTTGCATTTTATTTTGAGGAGCAACTGCATTTATTTTGAAACAAAATATCACTTCAACAACTGATATATGATCTTGTCAATGCTAGCAATCTCAACTTTATGTAACAAGAGTTATATGTTTTGACTTAATTACATTCTGAAAAGAATTGTAACTGAAATAAGACATATCTAATTCATGAAGATGAGTTCTCATTTATTTAAAGTTTGTGAAAAACAATATTTGCTAAGATATTAGCAAAAAGAAGCATTATGTAACAATAACAAAAAAGTGCTTGTGAAACAACAGCTGCTTCTTAGTAAGTCTGGGTACATCAATCAGTAAGATATTGTATAGATGTCATCTGTCTCTTGATTTTGGCCTTTTAAAGCGTTTTTGACAGAAGCTAGGAATGAAATCTCCTATAGTTGTATGATTAAAAAAAAATCATAAATGGACTCTTTAAACAATCTTACAATATAATTGAAAATTTTTCTTTGTAGAATTCTAACTATTATCACAATCTTGTTGTTATCTTTCTGTACTTTAAAATTGATGGGATAGCTGTTAAGTAATTTTTCTCAAATTAATTAAATTAGGATTGCTTGTTTAAAAGGATTGTTGTATAAAATTCACTTAACTTTTTATTTGTTTTTCTTATTAAATCAAGGCACTTTGAATTTGTCAAATATACATTTACTTGTTAAAATATTTTAACTTACAAGTTAGTACTTTTAAGCGACGACATTATAAAGATGGATCAGATATAAATTTTATCCATATATGACTGATTTTAAAATATTTTCCGGCAATAATAATATCTATAAACAAGCCATTCTTAGAACATATTAAGATAGTATATTATTATTATTTTTGTCCGGATATGTTTATCCTTCTAGGAAGGACACTCTAAATGTAGTTTCTCATTCCACAGTCGAAAAAGCTCAAATCTTATTGTATAAATTCAGTGAACTTCGAAATAAAGATTGGTAGTTAGAATAAACACCGCCAACTCCATAAACTCAGGTCGCCTTACTTAAATATACAAATAACTGGAAGTAACAGTTCATTGGACGATTCAACTTTTATTCCCGGGGAGAGAGTAGGGGAGATTGTGTATTTTTCCCGACTTTTTTAGTCTCATATCTCCCTTCTGGATTTGCAGACTGCTTGGCCACGCTAGCGTATTTTGACTACGATTGTGTGACTGTTCCTTGTAATTAGATACTTCAAAATGTCTTTATCACTGGTGCGTGGATTTGATTTCAGTCAAGACAAGGTTTTCCAAGCATATTTCGATAATGTTTCAAACCTCATCGTTAAAGAGAGAAACTAGATATAAACTCTTTCTCTTTCCAGTTTTTAAAGTTACTTAAAAAAAAACTGTGCCGAGTTTTAGGATTTTACTGGTTTTAACTGATTTAAATGAATTACAAATAATAAAATATTTTTACTTGTATGAAAATAACGTTTTAATTATTTTTAAATAAAAAGTTTATAAATATTTCAATATGTAACCGGTCCAAACACCGTTAAAATATGTTTATAAATATGCCAGTCCGTTGTATTAATTAATTATATCTGATTTTAACGTAATCGCATTGAGGTATAATTTTATCCTTTATCTGTGTATTATCAAAGATGGATTTCCATTTTCGACTTAAATGACATCTCGACAATAGGAATTTTATTGCCTGTTGTCGGAAACTAGCAGTTTAGTTTACCGCCAAACAAGACCAACGATTAAGCTTAATTAAACAGCGTTGGACTGAACTGCGCGCATTTCCACGCCAGTTGTTTTCGATAATCAGTGACTAGTGAAGCGAACAGAAGAGAAAGTGGGTATAAGTGAACCAAATAATTTTTGTCTCTGGTTTTTCTTCTCTCTCCGTCCAGCTTGACGTGTTTTCGATATCTAAATAAACAGCGATAGATATTTTTCATTTTACAATCCATCTTATTATGGAACTTTATTAATCCGAATACTATTTATTGTTTATAATTATTTTTCCCGTTCAAACTCGTGTTTGGGTTAGTTTGTTAATTGTATCGCTTGCGGTCTACTTTTTAAACTAACAAATTTAAATGATATTTTTCTTATTAAAACATTGTTATATAATTTCAATTTAATGTAGTTCTGAAATGTAGACTAAAGAACATTCGTATAGGTTGAGTTTTGCGTGACACTATTTTGGGATACGCGTAACAAAGTCAGTCCCCTCCTAGAACTTCCTACTCCCCGAATCGAGCAGTATGGAACGAACCGAGTTTCTGGCGTCCTCTTCTCCTATCTCGTCTATCTTGTGTTTTGTTGCAGTTGTAGGTCATACTCACATGGTGTGGGGTAATGTGTTGCTGAGATCTCTGTCAAACTGGATGCTTTTCCACACTTGGTGGACGTATTATAACGATCTAAGACGGATGGACATTGGATATGTTTGCGTTGGAAAGTGGTCTTGTGTCATCTGGTTATAACCATTTGAATGGGGCACCCGTCGGTACCAATGGTGTTAACACTGTCGGTAGTGGTGCTACCAGGACGTGCAACAATGCTTCGACGTATTGGTCCAGTCAGGTATGATTTGTAATAATTTTGTGTTAACACATCTTCGTGTAGTACTTGTGTTATCTAAGATGTTGTAACTATATTATTAAAACTTTATAATAGCTTTTAAAACTTGCATTTGAAAGTGTGTCACAACAGGTGGTAAATTGGAAATTCATCATGTTCCTGAATTATTGTTAATTTTTTATGCGTGTGACTTTTTATAACATTTTTTACAGGATTGACTTTATCACGTTTATAATAATACTGAAAAGTGATAAATAAGATAACGTCTGTTTACTTCCCCTATCGACTTATCTAATTTTTAAAATGTTTAAGAAGAAAAACTTATTTGATAAATAAATCTGCTTTACTTGTTAATTTAATTTAATTTATTTTAAATTTATGATTGTTATATTTTGAAATCAGTTATTTGTTGCTTGTGTTTTTAATTTGAATATCTGAATAAATAAATTATCTTCATTCAGTTAAGTATATATTCCAAATTATTTTATAACATAGTACTATTTATTAAACTTTGTCAACATATTTCGCTTATAAAGTTTTTGGTTTTAATTTAAAAAATTTATTTTTATAAATATTTATTGTCGATTTAAATTTCTTAATAAACATGTCGTTATTATTAATTTCACGATTACATTGAAGTAATTAACTTTTTCTACCTTTTTTTTCTATTTGAGTACAACACATATAGTATGTACTGTACAGTACAGTTACTGCCTAGAAAGAGTAGCAGTACTTTTTCTTAATAATTTGTTTTAGTTCAAATAATTTGTCAGAATTTGGTGGGAAGTGATGGATGTCTAGATTTTAAAGTGACCTGAATCCATAACAAACTTTAGAGGCAGGACAAATCCTACTTTAAGACTCTGACATTTTGGAAACAGCTGACTTGTGAATCTTGTGTAATCAAGCTTACCTAACTCTCTTCTGTTCAAAAATAGTGATGTCAGTTAAAGCTTCTTTCAGTTATGGAATTTTCTTTTATTTTCTGTAACATTAAAATTAAATAGCTATTGAAAAATGTTTTTCTGTAAGCTGTAGTGTAAACCAACAATGATATGTGAACCAAATGGAAGAGAGTAGAACTTCACTGACTGTATGAATTATGAAACAAAAGCTGGTATCCATTTGGGCAAAAAGTTTTCTAAAGTTAAACTGTATCACAGAACCATTGATGTCTATGTGATGGTTTAACAGTTTGTACTGTTTCAACTATGGTATCACATGATTGAAAAATAAAAGTCTTGTGTTTTCACATTTTGAGAGCTGTTGAAACTTCCTAAAACATTGGCAAAAATCCAAATTTTAGAAAGACGTTTTTCTGCTTTAAAATAAAGAAACTTACATTTTAATCATAGTTTAAATTAAAAAAGTGCATCTATTAAATTTTATAGATATAACTATCCAGTTTTTATTTTGTGTTGTATTAATTTTTCAATAGTGAATTTTATTGGAAATACAGCTGTTAGATGTTTAAGTAATTTAATATAATTTATGAAAATGTCACTTGTCCAGAGTTCACTAATACCTATATAAAGGTTTTAACATAATTATATGAATATATTAGGATTCTTTATACTTATTTAATGTAATTAAACAAAATCCAGAATTATTTATAGTTTCACATTTACGTAGATTTTTGACTTTGATAATTTTATTGTAAAATTAAAATTAAATAGATTTATCTAATCTTTTATTAAATAGATATAGAATTATTTATTATATATATAGCTTATGTAGATATTAAAACTAATTGATTAAATATTCCAAATAGAATTATCTAATCCTTTATTTATTATGATATAAAATACATTAATAATAAAAGCTAGTTTCAAAATTAAGTGAAGATTTCGTGTAATTTATATTATTATTCATAATCTCTCTCCGTCTTAACTTTTAATGTTATACTTATATCATTCATTTTTTTATACTTTTTATAACTGAAGTCATAGAAAAATCCAAATTGTTTTTTAAAAATAATAAGAAACTTTTTGCAATTTTTAAGATATTTTATCAGATGCAAATTGTTTAACGCTATCATAGAGTTTTGTTTTTTTGAGGTTTATTTATTGTTATAAATAAAATTTTTTATTGCAAATTAAATAGAACAAATTATTAATTCATTTAATTTTTTATAACTTTTTTTTATCTGCCATAATTTTTATATATACAATTTTTTTTAACTTTATCTGCTTAATATTATTATGCTGAAATATTTTTCAAAAGTAAATGAAATAATTATAAATAATATAGATTGTCTCATATGTTATAAATTATGAAGTTAACTTAAAAAGTTAAAAATTCATATAATTAACAATTGTACGATATTTTATTTATAAAAATGTATTTTTAGTTTGTAAATGTTAATTTTTTGTGGTATATATAACTCCATATTTTAAAAGTTTTGAAGTTTTTAGAGTTATCATTCAATAATAATAGAAGCACTGGATGTCCAATATTTTCCTTTTAGATGTATTCAATACGATTGTGGATTTCAGAATTCACGAAGCAATCTGCAGGTGCAGTTTTGTATCCCACCATTTCATATTATAAAGAGTTGTGGTTGAGATTTGTAAACTTTGGTCTTTTTCTGCTTTAGGCTGAAAACCTGTTGAAACATACCGCGTTTTGAGATCGCAGGTGGCTGAAAAATACTGCAGTTGATATTTAGACCGATTGGGTTTTGAAATGCTTTTGTTCGATTTTGCAAATAGCAGTAGCCGGATAAAAGAAGTGCATTGAGGTCATTAGATATAACACGCAGGTGTGAGTACCAATGAAATAAAGCAGAACCATATTAAAAAATTAAGGATTAAATGTGACCTTGATTTTTAGTTACCATTCATTGCCTTATTGCCTTTATAATACACTTATTTTATCTTTATAAGTTTTCTCGTTCGTATTTAAAGTCAATTGACTTTCGCATCAATCCACTGATAATTGAGTTGACTATATAAACCTAGTGTAGAGATATTTAAGTATTTTCTTTTTTTATAAGTATGGATTTATTAATTTTTTTATTGCTATACACATGTATTTATATTATTTATTGTTATATAAATATGTAACTCGTCTTTACACTATCGATCGAAGATCGTAACTTAGTTTATGTTCCGATGGATTATATCTCGTCAAATTATAATCCTTTGAATGATACCAGTTTACATCGTATCAATAATAATTATTATTATTTATTATAGGCTATATATGTCTTATCTGCGATTTTAATCTATATTAGGACGAGATTGTTATATATATAACAACAAAAATAGAAAATTCTTTTAATGGAAACTTTTAATACACATTAAATATATGTAAATGATATATTTAATATAATTTTTGCATACTTTATATGTATGTATATATATATGTGTAAACTGTATGGAGAAAGAATAGTATAAAACTATTATGCGATCGTCGTATTTTTTTTTAACATCATTACTTTAAAAGTAAAAAGATATTTTAGTTGAATTTTATTTTTTAAATTCGGTTCGAATGTTTTATATTTGTATAAAGTTTTTAAATTCTAATTTGGAAGCTTTATGATTATTTAATACAACTTTAATTTGGAAACACATTCACTAAGTTTATATTTTTGATGTTTTATTATTAGTTAGTTGTTTAAAAACTAGTATAGTTTGATACACTTAGAAAAACTGTTGTACTCTTGTTATACAGTATGTTATAAAGATGTTTAGATATTTTGTTACCTGTTGATGTGTTCGTAACATATGTTTCTCGTGACCATGTGTTTCATGTGGTTAGTATAATGCAGGTGTATTTGGTTATAACTTGATGACGGACTAACTTCGCTACTGTTCGGCCATCTACCTACCCTGAGGTGCTGCTATTTTTTTTGTTCTTTTTTAGCCTCATCGAACTGGTTGGAGTTGTTGATCTCATGCCGTTGAATATTAACGGGTTTTGCTATTTCGCAAATTTTCAATGCCGCGATGACCTAGTATGAAGGATATGTATTTAAAAAAATTGTTCGTTTGCCAGCTGGACTTTACATCTACCAGAGTTCTGGTTATTGTCACTGGTTTATTTTTCTGTAAGAGAATGACGAAATTTCGACATTTAAAAAAATTTAAAAGTTAAAAATTGTAATTTAAAAAAAATATGACAGTATGAAATAAAAAAAGATTATTATTATTTATAAATAATCGAATAGATAAAATGCAAGATATAACTAATAACAACATAAGATACATTAAAAAATGAGATTATATACATACATAAAATGTAATACGTAAGCAAAATTTGATTTAAAAATTCTTAAGCAGTTTTTCTTTGTTGTTGAAACATTTTGTTTTAATCCATTTAATTTTTAATTTACACACGATATCAAATATAATAAAACAAATTAAATATACTTAAATGACGTTGTAATATTTGTAGAAAGTATAGAAAAGATTAAATTGTGATGAATATTTATAGATGTGTAGATTGTATTCTTAAATTTTTGAAATATTAGATTTAAAAGATTTATGGAGTGAAATATAAAAAATTACATTTAAAATCGTTGATTTGACTAGATGAGTCGAATTTGTAAATATTTTGTCTTTTTGCCGTAATAACTTCGTTAAAGACGCAAGTATGTGGTCTTTATATTTTTTTGTTTGGTGAAAACGATCATTTGTCTTCTTCGGAGACATACCAAAGAAGTTTGGGTTGGCGACCTGTATCCGGATGACTCCACCTGACTCTCACTTTGACGTCAACGACACTGTCGGTATTAAATGTGGCCATATTGCAGAATCCTTTCGACCAGTGACCAGGTGCATGCTAGCAACACCACCTGTTTGGCTAAAGGGGAGCAGCTGGAAGCTGCTGCCAATGCCCATGGGGATTGCATACACTTCCTGCGTTGACTACCCGACCTACCTGGTTAGTTTTTACTTCAGTATTTTTTATCCGATCAAGTTTTTTTGTTGTTCTTCTGGTTTATATTCTTTGCAGGAATAGAGTTGTCTGCATTATATATAAAATCATTGTACCAGATTTTTATTTTTAAAATTAAATTACATTTGTAAAATGATCGAACTTGTAATTAAATTTTCACGAATATTTAGTCAATTAATGAAAACATAGAGAACATTTATAAAAGCATTCATATTTTCATTTTTAAACTTTTTCAGTTATGAAGATGACAGTACAGATTATTTTATTTTTTGAATTTTGAATATTAAATCATTGTTCACCGAGTTTTAAACACTGAAGAGTATTAATATCAGATAGCCTTAATAAAATGCGGACGTCAATAAATAACTGCAATCACTTTCTTTAATAGCTTGCATGAATAAATGACGTCCGCGATCATTTATTCATTCGTTTATCGGTTTAAAACCAATTTCTTTTGTCTCAACAATTCTGCGAATCATCGAAGATTATTGGCGCCCTGCCATTAAGACCTTTTGATAAATTAGTATTTTTGAAAGTTGGACCTGTTTGCATGATGTGATCGCATAATATTGATTAATACTAATAGATTGTTTTAAAACTTTTGCGATTATCTAATTAATATATCAGGATTACCAAAAGGAGTGGATAATGAAAACAAATTATATACATATATGTATTTTTTTAATTTGTAAATTATAAATAATGGAATAAGTAGTTAATAGACCCAAATCCATATATAGTTGTTTATTTTAATTATTTTTCTTGAATTATTATCTTTACTAAATCACAAATAATTCTTAGAAACTACCGTTTATGTGATGTTTGCATAATTTTTTAATGTTAAAAAGTTAACTTGGAAATACGGAATTTAATTTAATAAAAAAAATTGTATACATTTAATTAATATAATTTTGTATACTACATTAATGATACTTTATGAAAAGTTAATTACACGATAAATGTAGCAAATTAAAGGAATTCCATTTAATATAACAGCATAAATAAACGATACCAAACTATTAATTATAGAATTCTCAATAACTCGCTGTTTATTTAGTTTTCATTTATATTAAAAATCCAAACAGTAGTTACTTAAGTAATTCTAAAAGTGTGGATTTGTTTGTAGATTATTATTTGAGCAAGAAAAATCGGATAAATTATTTCGAATACTATAGTTTACTGTGTTGAGAACCGAGTGCATACAGGTGGCGCTAGTAGAATAAATGACATGCACGTGCATTCTGTTGACATCTGTAGGTTGATGTTGTAAAGCACATTTCAGAGAAATGTTAGTTGGGAGTTTAAAGGAAAACGAGGTCAGGTTTTAACTCCACCTTTTTTCTAGTACTTTTGAGCTTTGTCTTTGCCTACGTGTACTTCGATTGAAAGAGAGAGGCGGTGTTAGGTGATAATATTTAACGCCTTCAATTGTCACTTATTAAATGGCAGATGTAGAAGAGCAAAATTTTCAGATAACTTTTCAGTTATTTTCAAAAAAAAAAGAAACCGTTTTAATTAACTAATGTTTATACAGTATTTTTGTTATTTTAATAATTGAGTTATTAAACTAAAATTTAAACAAAGAAAATTGAATACATGAACTACAAACGGAATCTTAAAATATGACTTAAGAACAACCA
Organism: Centruroides sculpturatus; assembly: GCF_000671375.1. Classification (NCBI taxonomy): domain Eukaryota; kingdom Metazoa; phylum Arthropoda; class Arachnida; order Scorpiones; family Buthidae; genus Centruroides; species Centruroides sculpturatus. Next base: position 422,086 of record NW_019386150.1, on the reverse strand, counting down.
AATTTTAAAAAATTATTTATGTGTATATAACTATAATACGTTATTATATAAATAATATAACAACGNTGCCCACCGTTGTTCTATACTATATATACAGTATAAAATACTTAGTTTAAATCATCATGAAATTTTTGAAGAAGTACACAAATTCCATGGAGCAACTGAGTGAAGCTGCCAGTATGTATATAAACACAACTTAACCTGAAGTTTTTCATTGATATTCAGAAGGTGTTACAAATAGTAGTATAGACCTGTGTGTGTGTAAAACATTCAGATGAAATGATCAGGATTACAATTGGCTGCAGTTTGAACTTTAGTAGTCAACCCGTTCCACTAACCTCTGGAAATTGCTAGTTTTGAAGTTGCAAAGTTTGGTCTTGATCCTGTCATCCAAAGTCTTTATGGATCCTGGTTCCTAAGCAATTTGATAAACGTTTGGAATGTTGGCTTTACAGGAGATGTATTGAATTCCATAGGGCTGCATTTATGTATTTTGCTAGAGGAGAGAGAATAGGAGGAGTGGGAAAACCAAATAAATCAAGGTCACACACCTACAGAAGTACTCTCCTTGTTTTTCCTCTAGTTGTGTTCAAAAATGGGAAGGAAAAGTAATTTTACAATGAAATGAAGTTAAAGAAAAATAAATGAAACTATTCTATTAACATCTTTCTCTTATTTTTTTAAGCTTCTTGTGCCATTTTCTTTGCATTCAACAGATTGCCTGCATGCTCCATCATTGCCATTTTATTGATGTTGTTGTGCTGAAGTGAGGCTGTTGAACTATATACTGTGCATGCACCAACTCAGGAGAGGATATATGAGAAAGATCAACAGGTTGAAATTTCAAGGATGAGAAAGATTTGCATTACACATGAGAACTCCATTTTCCTCTTCTGCATAAACAGCATCACAAGTGCAAACTTTGATTCCAAAAGTTTTCTTTTGCTTCGTATTTTGAAGGAACACTGTACAGCTTAAAGATGGAAATTTATTTTATTCTGATCAAACGTTTTTCGAGATATTTCACATCTCATCGTTATATCGAACACTTTGAAAATAGAACGGCTTAAATTCAAATAATTGTAACAGATTCGACCATAGATCTTGTTTTATGTTGAAACTTTGAAACAGTTTATCGTTAAGTGTACGATGTGACGATGATATGTGAAATCTTGAAAAACGTTTAACGGAAATAAAATACAATTGACTCCTTGAATTGTATAACATTTCTTCAAAAAATAGAAATGATGGCGTTAATAGTTGCAAGAAAGTCCTATTTAGAATTAAAGTTTTAAATGCTAATAATCTAATTAATAGCTTGGGCGTATCAGCTAAAATAAATTTTGGTAGTTTTTTTTTTTACATTAAACATACATTTTCTATAAAAATAAATAATCTTATTTACATTATAACAGTATAATCCAGATTCTTATGTATATTTTATAACTAGAAGTGATCAAAATATTTTTAGATATGATTGCAGATTAATGCTTCACTAAATGATATTATTATTATTATTTTAATTCATAAATATCTGAAATATCATGCTATTTTTATCTTATTTAAAAAGGTTTTAAGTTTTTTATATTAAAATGAAACAAAATGAAAGAATATATGTAAAAAATTAAGACATCAAAAATTTTATAAGATTTTTGATGTCTTAATATTATACACACTACTAAATTATGTAGTGTGTGTATAAAATATATAGCCAAAGTTGGCAGACGTATTCTAAATTTAAAAACAAAGGGAAAATCTCTAGTCACTTTGGGTCTAAAAGTCTTTCATATACAAGAAATATTTTATCATTAAAAATGGTGAGGTGTAATGCAAGTATTTTTGATTAAAAAAAATGATGATAATAAATAATTGTTAATAGAGTATATTTTTAAATATTTGAAATAAGAATATTTTAAAAATATATAATGAAACACTGATACATTACAGTACAAAAAGTAAAAATGTAGTACATTGCAATACTGTATATAATTTCTTTTTTTTTTTTTAGAACAAGCTCTTAAGAAAT
>NW_019386150.1:404771-417107 GCF_000671375.1 Centruroides sculpturatus | reverse complement strand
CCCCCTATAACACTGTTGATTATTCCGTTTTATATGAATTCCATGTTGTATAAGTCACTTAGATTTTACAAATGCGTGTGCCGGGCTGTGAACGGCTCACCTATTTGTAAAATCTAAGTGACTTTAAACACAATAAAAACAGCACTATGTAGTTGGATACGACAGACATTACATTTTCTAATTGCATAGCTTTTGCACATAATTTTCTTGATGGATGATGCGATGAAATATAAATAATTTAGAAAAATTCTGTTCTTCCACTTTTTGTTTGAATAAGGAAATGACTTCCTTATTTTTTCCTGTCATTGCTGCCACAACACTTCAGGAAATAATATTCAATTTAAACTAGACGAATTACATCGAAAAATATTTATTTATAATTTCTTGTAAACATCTCGCGGGCCGGATAAAAAGTTTTCGCGGGCCGGGGGTTGCCCACCGTTGTTCTATACTATATATACAGTATAAAATACTTAGTTTAAATCATCATGAAATTTTTGAAGAAGTACACAAATTCCATGGAGCAACTGAGTGAAGCTGCCAGTATGTATATAAACACAACTTAACCTGAAGTTTTTCATTGATATTCAGAAGGTGTTACAAATAGTAGTATAGACCTGTGTGTGTGTAAAACATTCAGATGAAATGATCAGGATTACAATTGGCTGCAGTTTGAACTTTAGTAGTCAACCCGTTCCACTAACCTCTGGAAATTGCTAGTTTTGAAGTTGCAAAGTTTGGTCTTGATCCTGTCATCCAAAGTCTTTATGGATCCTGGTTCCTAAGCAATTTGATAAACGTTTGGAATGTTGGCTTTACAGGAGATGTATTGAATTCCATAGGGCTGCATTTATATATTTTGCGAGAGGAGAGAGATAAATAGGAGGGGTGGGAAAACCAAATAAATCAAGGTCACACACCTACAGAAGTACTCTCCTTGTTTTTTCTCTAGTTGTGTTCAAAAATGGGAAGGAAAAGTCAATTAATTTTACAATGAAATGAAGTTAAAGAAAAATAAATGAAACTATTCTATTAACATCTTTCTCTTATTTTTTTAAGCTTCTTGTGCCATTTTCTTTGCATTCAACAGATTGCCTGCATGCTCCATCATTGCCATTTTATTGATGTTGTTGTGCTGAAGTGAGGCTGTTGAACTCTATACTGTGCATGCACCAACTCAGGAGAGGATATATGAGAAAGATCAACAGGTTGAAATTTCAAGGATGAGAAAGATTTGCATTACACATGAGAACTCCATTTTCCACTTCTGCATAAACAGCATCGCAAGTGCGAACTTTGATTCCAAAAGTTTTCTTTTGCTTGTTTTTTGTTTTCTCTCGTCTCCATAAATACAACTTGATAGTCTAACTTGGCAGTGTCCATCTCAAGATAGTATTTCTTCAGAAAAGGGACCTTCTAAATGTGTTTGTTGCCATACACGTATTTGGTGATGGAGAGTCATGATGGAAATAATGAAGGCCTATGAAGAAATGTCCTATTACCTGTGATTGCTAGCCAAACCAAAGCTTTGGCAAAAACTTCAAGTGTTGTTTGAATTTGACGTTATCCACATCTAGCCTTTCTTTGCTGAAATAGTAATTGTCATCAACACATTTACTTTCATCAGAAGTGAAATAGTATTTATTGTCCATAACCACATTAAGATTGTTAGACAACTTTCAGACTCTGTCATGTAGCTTCCGCAAAAGGGTTTTTGAATAGAATTCAACTATTGAAAATAGAACAGTTTATTTGGGAAAAAAATCAGGCAATATACTCATACGTGTTAATACGTTTATGGTGCTTTTTCTTAAAGAAATATTCAACATACTTGTTCATAATAAAAGAAAAAAGACAAAAGGCCCTGTTCTAACTCTGTGCCCCATACAAACTCTCAATGGTCCCATCTAAAACAATTATGGTACTACTACAAAAATTGGAAGTACATAAGCAAAGTCAAACATCCAAAACCAGCACAAATTACTCTCACATAATTGTTTAAGACAATTATGTGACTATGCAATGAATTTGTAATATACTGTTATGATGATTTTTCACAGTCATTGAAGACATTATTTGTAAAAGATATTCACTAATGTATTAAATCATTTGAATCTAAAACTATAAAACATTGTCACACACTATTGCTTATTTACTTGGAATTATTCCTTTTGTGTTTATACATATCTATTCTATTCTATACTATATATACAGTATAAAATACTTAGTTTAAATCATCATGAAATTTTTGAAGAAGTACACAAATTCCATGGAGCAACTGAGTGAAGCTGCCAGTATGTATATAAACACAACTTAACCTGAAGTTTTTCATTGATATTCAGAAGGTGTTACAAATAGTAGTATAGACCTGTGTGTGTGTAAAACATTCAGATGAAATGATCAGGATTACAATTGGCTGCAGTTTGAACTTTAGTAGTCAACCCGTTCCACTAACCTCTGGAAATTGCTAGTTTTGAAGTTGCAAAGTTTGGTCTTGATCCTGTCATCCAAAGTCTTTATGGATCCTGGTTCCTAAGCAATTTGATAAACGTTTGGAATGTTGGCTTTACAGGAGATGTATTGAATTCCATAGGGCTGCATTTATATATTTTGCGAGAGGAGAGAGATAAATAGGAGGGGTGGGAAAACCAAATAAATCAAGGTCACACACCTACAGAAGTACTCTCCTTGTTTTTTCTCTAGTTGTGTTCAAAAATGGGAAGGAAAAGTCAATTAATTTTACAATGAAATGAAGTTAAAGAAAAATAAATGAAACTATTCTATTAACATCTTTCTCTTATTTTTTTAAGCTTCTTGTGCCATTTTCTTTGCATTCAACAGATTGCCTGCATGCTCCATCATTGCCATTTTATTGATGTTGTTGTGCTGAAGTGAGGCTGTTGAACTCTATACTGTGCATGCACCAACTCAGGAGAGGATATATGAGAAAGATCAACAGGTTGAAATTTCAAGGATGAGAAAGATTTGCATTACACATGAGAACTCCATTTTCCACTTCTGCATAAACAGCATCGCAAGTGCGAACTTTGATTCCAAAAGTTTTCTTTTGCTTGTTTTTTGTTTTCTCTCGTCTCCATAAATACAACTTGATAGTCTAACTTGGCAGTGTCCATCTCAAGATAGTATTTCTTCAGAAAAGGGACCTTCTAAATGTGTTTGTTGCCATACACGTATTTGGTGATGGAGAGTCATGATGGAAATAATGAAGGCCTATGAAGAAATGTCCTATTACCTGTGATTGCTAGCCAAACCAAAGCTTTGGCAAAAACTTCAAGTGTTGTTTGAATTTGACGTTATCCACATCTAGCCTTTCTTTGCTGAAATAGTAATTGTCATCAACACATTTACTTTCATCAGAAGTGAAATAGTATTTATTGTCCATAACCACATTAAGATTGTTAGACAACTTTCAGACTCTGTCATGTAGCTTCCGCAAAAGGGTTTTTGAATAGAATTCAACTATTGAAAATAGAACAGTTTATTTGGGAAAAAAATCAGGCAATATACTCATACGTGTTAATACGTTTATGGTACTGAGTTTAATGGAGTTTGAGAATGTATTGGATTAGATAATAGATATCATCATTCTAAAATATACTAGGAAGAACACAGTAGTGTAAAAGATGATAGTCATCTTTAAAGTACTATGTTTTAACTAGTATGTTTATTATTACTTTTATGATTAGAGTTGAAATTAGTTGTTTAAATCTGTTCAACTTATTTTCATTAAATTATACTTTATATGTTTTAAAAAATTACATAAGCATATTGTATTGATACTGTTATTAATATTTTATTAAAGCAGTGATAATCAAATACATACGATACAACTAAATTAAAAAATAAAATCCTCTAAGATTTATATGTACTATACATATTTGTATTATTAATTTTCTAAAAAAAAATTACAGTTAAAAAAACTTGCATAGAAATTTAGATATCTAGCTGAGAAACTTTTATTGATAAAATGAAATTACTTACATCTTATATAATTATTTCTTTGTATTATTTTAATTTTTTACATATTGTGAAGTTCTTGCTAGATATAAACTGATGGCAAACACATTTGGCAAAGAAAGGATTTGAATTGTTTATTTAAAAGTATAATTGCATTATTGTTATTATTATTATGTTGCAAATGTGATGCTCAGCTGATACTGGTGTCAAGTGCTATGCCAGACTAAAGTCAAGACATACTAACTAGTGTTATTGGTATTTGTGTCAACATCTAGAAACTTCCTAACAATGTGACGTGTTCAATATTGCAGCTTTCTATAGTGCCATGTTTATGTTTTTATTAAGGCTTACTAGTTTCTAGACTTTTGTATGTGGTATAACACCGGTATAAAAGAGGACAATAGGTATAATAAATACCTTATCCATCCTCCTCATTTGTCTTATTTCATGAGCAAGTGGAGTGTACTTATTGATTTTTTTCAGTATGTGCATTTTTAATGTTATGAGTGTTTGGATGAGAAATGACATGATTGGCCACCTAATTTGACACTTGGAATGGATGAATGCTTTATTGGAAGGAAAAATAGGGAGCAAAAAGGGACGTGGAAGACCCAGAATAGAATATCTCGATGAGTTATTACAGAAAAGGTCTTACCATCAGATAAAACAGCTAGCTAAGTGAAGAGAGAAGCTGTAATACTGCACACATCCATGTTTGCCCACCAACCGTTGAGGAGAGGGAGAGAGAGAGAGAGAGAGTGTGTGTGTGTGTGTGTTTTTTTGGAACAGAGATGTCTATTATATAAGTGATCTTATTGTATTTATCAATGAGAGTGATGTCAGATCTATTTTGATGAATTGTTTTATCTGTGATTATGGCTCTGTCATAGTATATTTTGTGTGTTATTTTCTAATACTACCTATGGAGTATTTGTAGTATGGTACCTGGATGTTTAATAATCTGTTTGTGTGCAAGCTCTTGGTGTATTATATTTGCTATTTGATTATGCCTATGTAAATAGTCTGTGTTAAAAGCTTGCAATTAGAAGTTACATGTTATATTGTTTCTGGCAGAATGTGGCATTTTCTGCATGAGTCATTTGTGAATATTGTATCTTTCAGGATGTATTATCTGTAGTTTTTAGTATTTATGATTTGATATTGAATGGCAACCATAAACCTCTGTCTCTCCAAACAGACAACCCTAGTTAGCCATCAGTTTGATGCAATTTTGTCAACATAGTTCTGAGCTAGGTTGTAGGCATACCTGCCAGAAGTGCCTTTTAGGCCCATGACTTCTTAGTGTCTATGTTATTTACATATTGAGATATGTCCAGGTACTCAGAGTATAAGTTTAAAGGTGTGTGGTTACTGTCTGCTAGAGTTATAGCTTGATGTTTCTTGTTTTTTGTGGGAAAACTCCGTGGGAAAGTTTGATATCGTCCGTGTACATTCTCATAAAGAAAGTGGTCGTGACCTTACTAATATAGTTAACTTGCACTACAAACAAATTCTGTGCAGGTTAACTATATTAGTAAGGCCACGGCCACTTTCTTTATGAGAAAGAGTTAGTCTTTCTACAGACTATTTTGGGTGATATTGTTTATGCTTAGTAAGTGTTGTTCTTATTTTCCTTTGGAGTTTCTTTGCTTGAGATCTGTGCATGTCCAGTGTATAACTCCAAAAGAATATGAGTACTGGGGTGGCATATGTGTTTATTGCTTTAATTGTATATTTTGCATATAGGTGTGTTCTTAGTACTGCATGTAATCTGTTCTGGTATTTGAGTGTTAATCTTTGTTTTATCTGTGCATGTTTTGTAAGTTTGGTCTGTTGGAATCCTAAATATTTGTAAAACTTGCCCTCTTCCATGGGTTTGGTAATATCTCCACTTCTGAATATAAAGTCTTGTTTCTTCAGAACTCATTTTTCAATGTGTAGTGTTTTGCATTTGTCTAGACCAAATTCCATTTGTATATCATTTGCATATGTGTGTGTGTGTAGTTTGTAAGAGATGACGAAGCTGTGTGGATACATACAGTAAAGTTTGATATCGTCCATATACATAAGGTGTGATAATGTGAATAGTGTTGTTTTATTGTGTCTGATATTGTAGCCATATAGTGATTTGTTCAATGTATTAAATAAAGGATTAAGCTCAAGGCAGAACCAAAGAGGACTCAAGAAACTTCTTTGAAAAATGCCTCATTTGATTTGTTTTTATGTGAGTGTTTTTGAGGTTAATATGTAATGTTGTTCTCCAGTGGAGCATGGTAGAACCAAGGAAACCAATGAATTTTGCAGATTGAAGTGTGTGCAGCAGCCAAATGTGTGGAACACTGACAAATGCTTATCAGTAATCAATGTATGCCATGTGTGTGTTTCTGTGTTATTTATGAACTTGCTGTAAGATAACAGTGTCAATGAGTAGTTGTTCTTTGCAACCTTTGTGATTTCTATGGCAGCTTTTTTGTTGTTCTGTAATAATGTGTTTTCATCAATATTATTGTATATTTTGTTTGCAATGCAAGATGTAAGAATCTTGTAAAGTGTTGGAAGACATGTAATTGTTCTATGCTGTGCAGGGTGTTTAATGTTGTTGTTTTTAGGTTTTATGTAGGTGATGTTTTGCATGAGAAAATTTGGCATGTATTGTGGATTATTGATGTGAGTTAAATGTTTAGCTAGTTCCTGGTGCAGTGATGTGAATTTTTTGTGCCAGAAATTGTGAATGTTGTCTACACCAGATGTTGTGTGCTTTCTGCATTGTGCAACAGATGTCTTATGTATTTATTTAAACACAATGCATACTAGGTGTGTCCTGCATGTCTTTGCCCTCCTCTTTGATTCAGTCTTCTTCAGCATTGTGCTCATCATCAGTAGACCAAATAGAAGACCAATAACTTGTGAGTTATTCTTCAGTTGGCATGCCATTGTGTTCAGAATCAGTAGTGGATTTAGTATTAATTTGCCTGTAGAAGAGTGTTTTTTATTGTGAATAATTTATTTTATTATTAATAATTCATACAGAGCAAATTTTATAACATTTGAGTTGCTGTGCTTTGGTTGTAAGTTTGTTTCAGTGTGTCAATGTATTCTGTGATGTGGACATTATGATGTTCATGCTTTGTGTGTTTTAATTTTCTTGAAAAATTTTTAGTTGTTTCATTAATTTACATATTGTTTTGTTATTAGTATATTGTCAGCCTACCTAACTGCTATGTAATATTGCTAATTTGTGTTTCTATTCTTGTTTGTCAGGTATGTTTCTGTAGTGTGTTTTGATTTGTATGCTTCTGTCTGTGGATGCAGTTTTAGTCCATGGTAGGTCACAACTGTGACTGCACCTGCATAGACTAGTGTATGAATGTCTGACAGTGTAGAAATAGAATGAGTGCAATCTAGTAATATGTAAGTAGTAGAGTTTTCCCTACTAGTTTAGAAGTGTTGATTTTGGGAATGCATGGCTGTTGTCCAGGGTAAGTGCCTATAAATTTTGTGAGTGCTTCCTGGAAAAGAGAGAGAGAGTATGAATTAAACCTGAATCTATTTCAGGCAGTGGAGAAGTGTTGATATTGTCAGCTTCAGTGATAATAGTGGTGTTAGGAACAGCATTGTCAATTAATGTATCTTGATGAGCCTGAAGGATTATGTGATTGTTGTTGATGTTGGGAGTATTTGTTTGTTGATGTAATTGTTCTGCAATTTGTTGTTTGATATGTTTTAGTATTGTTTGTGGTATTAGGTTTTTATATATAATTGTTCTTTTTTGATCAACAATCTTTTGTACAGTGGCAGTGAGATGTGGATATTGTTGTGAGAACAAGTGATGTAATTATTGTCTGTGTGGGGGTATTGTCTGTTTTGAGTTTTGTGGTTGATAGTAAGTATGGATGATAAACTTATTCATTTCTAATATCCATTTCATCCATATTTACTTGCCTTAGTGGTCTGTGGCTGGATTGCCTCAATAACCTCAAGGTTTGATAGGTTTCTCACAACTGGTGGGGGCATTGCAGTAGCCATACTTTGACCAGTGCTGCTTTTACCATTGGTGGCCAAGGGAGACTGATGTATTTTTCAAATGTGAGCCTTTGCCTAACTCATAAACACAAACCTTGTTAACCTGGGCAATGTCCGAGGCAGTGTTGCATTTGGATCATGTTATTACCATTGTTAGATCTTCACAGATGTGGGTTTTGTCACTCTTGGTTTCATTTCTCCTCACTGGCATGAGTGACCCTACCAGGAGCAGATGCTCCAGCCAGCTATCTCTGTGGTTCATCAGAATTACTGAGCTCTCTCACCATAACAAGGTGATGACTGATGAGAGAGTTATTATTATTATTATTATTATTATTGTTGTTGTTGTTGTTTTAAATTTCTTTTCAGTATAAACATATTTTTGTTTATTGTTTTTAATATTTTTCTAATTTTATATATATTTTTAGCCATATACATCAGAAGGATTTGAGCAGGATTCCCCACGCTATTCCACATCCAAAACAGGCCTTTATGGTGATACATATTTCATGGGTAAATCATTTTGTTATTAATTTGAAATTTAGTTCTTTCCATTCTAATGTAATCAATTTTTTACAGTAGATAGAACAACCTTTCAAACTAGCACAGATATTTAGAATTTCTAATACTTTCAAACTTAAAAGATCATCATTAGAATATACACAATAAATTTCAAAAAATCAAACAAAAATTGTATTTAAATGCATATTTTTCTATAAAGTTTAAAAAATGTTTACAAATAAAAATAAACTGTTTTTCATATACAGAAATACAAGTATCTTAAAATATATTTTAAATATAAATCCCCATTAGACTTTCTTTCATTCAGGATTACAATTCAAAACTTTTCTGTATACGAAAAATATGTAGTTTATTTTTATTTGTAAGAATTTTTAAAATTTTATGAAACAATATGTATGTTTTGTTAAGATTTGAGCAAAAATTTTTTAAAATTTGTTGTGTATTAAAGATGATTTTTTAAAGCCAAAAGTACTATAAACTATAAATATCTATGCTGGTTTAAAAGGTGGTTCTATCTACTGTAAAATAATTTAACCAGTTAAGAATTTTTCTTTGTAATTATTATTTTTAATTAAATGTCAAGTTAAAATTTTAATATTTTATGTTAGTTGGATTTTTTACTGTATTTATATTGACTAATTCCATTATTAAATTTTTGTCATAACCATTCAAATTTTATTTTTGATGAAAAAAGTTTCATATTATTGTTAACCATTCACAACAAATTTTAATAAGTAGTTCTTGTTATTGAAAGAATTACTATTCTGAAACCAATCAGAAAGAATATTTTTTTATTTAAAAGTTTGTTTTTTTTCCTTTTTGATATTAGTTTTATATCATAATTTTATAAAGAAAATTGATGTATAATAACATCAATAAATGACAAAATTAATAATGATTATCTTAGTGGATAAAGTTGGTGATGTCTATTAAAAATTATTTAATTTTTATATAGAAAATAACAAATAGAAAAATGCATTCTGTATATGTATAAAACATACTTTATTATAAATATTAAAAATGTATAATAGCTACTCAGGCCATTAGTTTAATTTCTGATTTTTTTCTAGTTTATATTATAGATTATGAAATTTCTTTCTATATAAAAGTATTGATCTATTCTTGCTGTATTAATAATTAATAAATCATATTATTAAATGATATATTTAATAAAATTAAGTTTTAAATTTTGAATAATGTACAGGAAATACAGAATAGTACTGTTTCTATTAAACACATTGAAGACAGAACTAAAAACACAGATGTATAGGCCAGTTACTGTTATGCCTTATGATGATTAGATGAGATCTTGTCATATAAAATTCAATGTCCTTATCAATTCATTAGTTTGGTTGATTCTAAATTGAATAACCAGTCAACAAAATGAAGACGGTCTTCAACTTATGGCGCTGAAGTATATTTATTGAGTCAACATAGCTTTTTTCACTGACATGTTCTATCATCAACATTTGAACTAATTCAAAGCAATGTAAACTTTTCAAAAGTCAACTTAAAAGTCAATGTAAACTTTTCAAAAGTCAAAGAATTAATAGACCTGGAATAACTGCAAATTATTTTGTAAAAATTTAAAGAATGTAAAAATGTAAAGAAGTGTATTTGTTAAATTTTCACAAGTATCTGCCAGAAAAGAATTTGAGAACTCTTAAGGAAATTTGTACAAGAAAATATTTTCTATTTTTGTTTCTACTTATCTTTGTGATTAAACCTTTTCACAAATAAAATATATAAAATCAAAATACTGAACATTCTTCTGTGTAAGAAAAATCTAAAGATGATTTTAATATTGAATGCCACAAAATTTATTTCTAATTTTGATGACATTTCAAAAAATAGTTGCAGATATCACATTGATTTATGTCCATTTTTTTTCAGAAATAAAAATAAAATTTAATATTAATCTTTGACTGTACCTTTTGTACCTAGGTTCCAGGCTTGCTTTTTACAGTTCACAGCCGTTCTTAGAAAAAGGTTAGAAACTTCTGAACAAGACATCAAATTTTATTTATTGAAAAAATATGTTTCTTTTATGCTTTTTACAGTTCCCATATTTGATTATTAAATTATAGGTAATAGGGAATTTTTTTGATAAATCACTCGAAAATGCAACTAGCCTTATATTTTTGCAACACTGTTATTTTTGATTTTTTAATAAAAATTTATATATTTGTTTTTATTTTTAATTGGAAATAGAATAAGTAATTCTTTTACATCTACATTTATTCCTGTCACTGATTTTTTTGTTTAAGTGTAGTAAAAATTTATTATTCCAGAATATTATGGTGGTCTTATATGTTTGCAACACACCTTACTAAAGCAGTGTTGACCTCTTTAACAGTTCTGAAATGTTACCCTTTTATGTGTGTCTCATTCTCAGGAAGAGGAAGAAACCACTGGGTGCTAAGTTGAAGGTAGGAAGGGTCATGTGACACTATTATGCTATGCTTTGCAAGTTGTTTTCTCACAAGAAGCAACCAATGTATCAGGTTATTGGCATGTATCTAGTCTTTTGCTATCATCTTTCCATTTACTTCTGATAGAATTCTTCTGATACATTATACAGAGAAGCAAAACATCTCCTTATGCTTTTACTTAGTGACAGTTGCACCATTGGAAATGAATTTGAAATGTATAATTCCTTTCCAATTGAAGAAAATCTCCAATGTCATTCTGCTTTTTTAACAGTTCTGTTCTCCAATCAAAATATATGTTACTAAATATCACTTTTGGTAGCTGTTATTATGATCTATGTATATATGTCTCTTTAATCCAACATTAAGTTTGGTAGACTTATCATTACTGCTTTCAGCTTAGACACTTCTTTTATTGTTTCCACATATGCATTTTGGACTTATATAAATGTTAAGTCCCTCTTCAGTGCAATACTACAAATTATTAAAACACACAATTAGTAACATGACAAAATTCCTCGCGAGTAGGTCATATTTACTGACATAAAACTATCATACTTAAAAATTGTCACACTTATACGTTACCTATGGTTCTGTCTTTTAAAACCATGGTGTATAACAGGTAACATTGGAAAGATTTTATAATACAGTCATTAAAAACACTACAAATACATTTTCCAACATTAATATGGAAAACTTAATATATTAATAATTTTATAATTTTATACTTTATAACATCATATATCTTAATAAAATAACAATATAACACGATACTCACTTTTAACATGTGCTCATAAAATCTTATATAAGTACAACTTTTAAAGAATGTGTATTTTCTACAATATAACGTTGCAGTAACTGCAATTATAATCGTTTTACAGATTAATTACATTTAGCATAGTAATAATAAAAACATTTTTTAAGAGAATACATCCACAATTTTACAATATACGGTAGAGCATCGATTATCCGACTCAATTGGGGACATGGGTTGGTCGGATAATTGAAAACTATGAAAAAATCCATTACTAGTGTAGTATATTATTATATCCCATGTAATTAGTATATTAGTATGTCACTATTAACCTACTTTGCATTGAATTTTCCTCCATGTTAAGCCAATCAAATTTTTTTAAAATAATAATCGTCGCTATTGTATCATTAAAAATTAGAAAATTAAATCTCGTTTAAATACTGGCTCCCTTTCATGGTCGATCCAGTGTTGCCAGCTAAAACACGTAAAAATAATATTAAAGTAGCCAAGACATAGCCAAATATTGTAGCGCCACATCACTAGCGGACATTTGAAATTGCCGACTAGAACGCGGTCGGTTAACCGAAGTGATGGTTAATCGGGGGTCGGATAATCGATGCTCTACTGTAT
>NW_019386150.1:392706-404678 GCF_000671375.1 Centruroides sculpturatus | reverse complement strand
AACCAAAATTTAATAGTATTAATGCCCCTTTATACGCAAGCTATAATGCCACATTTCGTTTCTTAAACTTTACCCGTTCTGAGATATTGTTTAATATCTCAGAACAGAAAATAAAGAAATTAAACAAATTAGACGCCAACACACGCGCGCGCGAATTTTTCCCCTTTATTGACTTTTTTGAGGGGTTTGGGAGGTCTCCAAACGTGTGGATTTGCAAAAAAATAAAAAACTTGGAGGGTCAAATTTGACACGATTCCAATACTTTTCCGTTTTATATACATAACAAGCTGGTAAGTAAATAGGAGTCGGAGTTGGCGGATTTTTTGACGACTCCGACTACGACTCCTGCTAAAACATCAAAACTCCACGACTCCGACTCCACAGCCCTGCTTTTTTCAATTTACTTGTAATAGTTCACAATCGTTAAAAATATTGTAAATATTATTAAATTTTTTCTAAAGTTCAACAAATAACCCACATGTGTATCATTGCATATATTGAAAATTTCAGGAAACATCTGACTATTAAAAGATGTTTAATAAGTGTACTTATGGTTGTAAAACTTACATTTGAATTAAACTTAGTATAAGATTCTATGTATGTCTTGTCTCTTTAATCTGACGTTAAGTTCGGTAGACTATCATTACAGCTTTCAGGTTAGACACTTCCACATATTTGTTTCCACATATGCATTTCGGACTTATATAAATGTTAAGTCCCTCTTCAGTGCAATACTATGGTTCTGTCTCCTAAAACCATGGTGTACAATGGGTAACATTGGAAAGATTTTAAAATACAGCCATTAAAAACACCTCAAATATCCAAAAGTGATATTTAGAAGAATATTGAAAACATGTGGATCAAGAAAACAGGTTTTCCGTATTAATGGTGAAAATTACACCATTGTACACTGTACATTGTACACTGTGGTTTTAGGAGACAGAACCATAGTATTGCACTGAAGAGGGACTTAACATTTATATAAGTCCGAAATGCATATGTGGAAACAATAAAAGAAGTGTCTAACCTGAAAGCTGTAATGATAGTCTACCAAACTTAATGTCGGATTAAAGAGACATACATACATAGATCAAAATATATTTGTTTTTGGAGAATTTTGATTTACATAATATTGGATGTTTGCATTGTGGGTTATAAACAAAGCACCATGACTTATTTTTTGTGATGATTTTCTTCAGGAAATTTAGATCTGGATCTGTTTTATCTATCAGTTTCCCACTTGTAATCATGCACTGCTCATTGGTGTTTAATGATAGTCCTTTGAACAATGTTTTAGCAGATGATGTAACTGCAGGTCTTCCCTAAGAATGACATGGCAATCTCCCACAGAAATTCCTACCTTCTCTGTAAACATGGCCACCAAGTCCTTATCCTTTTTTGTTTTGTTTTTGTTTGATTTTTTTTTGAACCTTTGTAAACCACTCAAACACTGACAAATGCATTAATGTTTGGTTGCTGTAAATTGTGCAATGTTTTTGTGATTGATTTCTCCAATCACTGGCAGAATTTGATATTACTCATTGTTTAAAATGATCCATCTGCAGAGTTCAAAGAAGCTGCTTGGTATATTTAATTATTTGACTGTTGCACCATATGCAAGTCATTGACCACAGAGCTTTCTTTGTAGCTCAAAGGCTGCTCTCTACTTTTGCACTATCTACAATGAGGTACTTTTGACATTACTGATGAAATTGCATCAGCCTGGAAACTTTTGAACCTAGAGGTATATGAATATGTTTATACCTAGTTTTTTAACAGATCTGTCCCAAAACTTTTAGGGTTGCAGGCAAGATAGGATATGATTGAATTAAAATAAGTATATTGAGCATCATTTCTTTAAATTGTTAATTAATAGATTACTGTGGATTTTATCATATTTATGAAGTATTTACAATCATTGAAGCAGAATATTTTTGGTAAAGAATAATATTTATTTTCAGAAATAACTTTTTATTAAGAAGGAAGCTCAAAAAATCCACTATGCTTTATAAAGTGGAGAGTATTTTAATTCTGTTAAAAGCAATTGCCCATTTTGTTTAGGTATTTATCTCATTGTGATACTAAGAGAATTTTCTTTCCCATACTGCTTTAAATGGTTTTGGATTTTTTGGAAAGAGGATCTTGGAAATTTTTGTTAGTGCCTTTGGTGCTTACATAAAAGGTCAAAATATTAGCATCAAGTTTTATCAGCAGTCACAATTCATGGCAGAAACTTGTTTCCTTCCAACCTGAATAACATGAGATGTTCCAACAACATGGCCATCTAGTCTGACTTCTGATTGGTGAGGAGCTTTGTGCACAAATCAGTGAAGATGGTTGTAATGATTTTGTGGACAGAATTGTGACTAACATTCACTAAACAAATACAGTCATGCTCTATGATAAAAATCTATTTTTGCAAATGAGTTCATCTGAGTGTTGAATGATATCATTGCAGGTTGTAGTTTTCAGGTGACTTGTCTAAGCATTTGTTCTTCCGCAAAATGCATGCTTTAAAAAAATGCCCACTCCAGTCTGTGACAGTTATCAACAATATGCTATTCTTATCATTGCAGTTGTCAATAAATTTTAGTTGGTTCTGCTCTTTTTGCAGTCAAGAAGTACATAACAGCTTTATGTTCTTTTATTGTTAATTCAATGCTATGCTTGGATAGAAATGTTAATATATCTTATGTTTTGGTCTTATTTCCCAGCAATAAATAAAATTTTAAGAAGTGTCAGAATGTTCGTAAATGAGTCACCTAAGCATTTCTCAAAGTATGGGTATGACCCAATATTGGGTTGCATTAAAATTTTAATGGGTTTCAAAATGACACTACCTTCTGCAGAAATACCTGTAATAATTGTATTGCTGAAATATTCTCTAAGAACTAGGAACAATAGATGTATCTGTTAAGTACTGAAAAGTTTTAACAACTGTTTTTTTTAAAATAATTATTATCATTTAGTAATAAAATTATAGAATATGAAATTAATTTCTATTTTGAATAACATCAAAATAGATATTTTATGTAAGGTCATAGTTATAAAGCCATTTAAGTTTCACTGGTTTTTAAAATATTTCCTTGTTTGTTCAAACTTTTAGGTTTATTGTCATACATAACAATAAATTATAAAAAATAAATAACAGATGAATTTTGGCATAAGTGGGCCAATAAATAATTTTTAAAGAATTTTTTTTTTGTGTATACAGAATGAAATTGACAAAATTATCATAAAATCTGAAAAGTACATTTTAAAAAAGGGTTCATTAAGTTTATAAAAAAATTGTAATATTTTTCAAAGTAAAATAATTCCTGAAAATTTTTGAACAGTCTGTTTTATTTAAAATCATCTGTCTTATATTTCTTAATAGTTAAATTTTAATAATAAAAACTGAAAGTGAAGTAAATCATTTGTTACAAATTGAAATTGGTCCAAATTGCTCTTAACAGAAATGTACTCAATTTTACATTTTACAAGTAGAAGTTATTATCAATAATGCATAATTTTATTTTGTTATATAATATACACTTTACCAAGTTTTTAAAAAAATTATATTATAAACAATTGGGTTACAGAACCATTATAAACAAATATATTAGGTCATGCAAGCAAAAAGTTTGAGAAACAATTCCTTAGTTTATTATGCATGATGGCTAGAAGTTGAGACAATTATGGTGCCAGCCTTTACTGTTCTGTGGGCTCAGAATCAAATCCAGGCAAGTAGTGTCCTAGGAATTTTTATTGAAAAGTCTGTTTTGGATACATTTGGCCTTGTCCCTCAACATCCAATTGTTTCAGCCTGATCAAGCCCATAATGGGTATGGAAAAGAGATATTCTTAGTTTGCATAGGTTGAAAGGATTAAAGGGGAGAAATTTCATTATGCACAGTGTTGTCACATCTTGCATGATTGAGCTATATCATATTAACAGTCTTTTTATTAACCCTCATTATTAAAGCCAAATGATTGCTGAATTAAATTGTATTAAATAACTGCTACTATTAATAATTAAATACTGAGTAATTTGGCACTAGAGGTAGCATTAGGTGCCATCTGTTATTAAATTTAATAAGAGATTATTTAGTAAATTTAGTTGAATTAAAATAATTGGTAAAATTGTGGAATTGGTGTATGATGTCATTTATTGATAACTGGCTACATGTGCCTGGCATTGCTTTAGCTTTTTAGGGAGTGGGAGATTGGTGAGGTTGGATGGGGAGAGAACAGTAAAAACAATGGTCTTAGTAACTAAAATTACATTTATTAGCCTGAGTACTTTCAATAATGAAACTGCGAACACAAAAAATTGCTTGGGCTTAAGTTAACAGGGTCTGGTTTTGGCAAGAATCACCACAGAAAACTCGCACCAATATAATTAAGGCTAAGTAATCATGAATACGACATGAAACCCGAATAGTGGTCTGTTGTTCCCTCTGACAACTGAATGTGATCTTGCCATCAGCATCACTCTGAATCTGAGACAGCACACTTCCTTAGTCCAGTGTTCCGCAACCGGTGTGCCATCACAAGGTGAAAGGTGTGATGTGAACTTTTACATATTCTATTAATCTCAAGTTTTATTTATATATTTTTATCATAGTTGTTGTGTTTATTATGCTTGTATTTTATTCACTGATGAAATAAGATGATGATAAAGCAATAAACACATATGTCGTCCCAGTACTCACTTATTCTTTTGGAGTTATACATTGGACTCTCACAGATCTTGAGCAACTCCAAATGAAAACAAGAACACTTACTAAGTATAAACAACATCATCCTAAATCTGTCATAGAAAGATTAACCCTTCCACGTAAAGATGGCGGATGTGGCCCGATCGACATAGTTAACCTCCACTACAAACAAATACAGTCACTGTGAGAGTTTTTGTACTAAAAACAAGAAACATTACAGTTGCATAAAGCAGTAACTCTAGCAGACTCAAATAATACATCATTAAATTTACTTTCACAATGTATGGACATGACACAACATATAAATAGCATAGACATCGTTAAGCAGTCGTGGGAAGAGCCTACATGGCTAGCATCTCCATATCAACCAAAATAAGAAGAAAAAGAAGGAAAAAGGAGAAACAATCATGGGCTCAAAAGGCACTCCATGGCAGACATCCTTACGACCTAGCCAGGATTTTAACAAAACTGCATCAAATAGCTGGTTAGCTCGGGGATGCCTCTTTGGGGAGATGGAAGGATTCATGATTGCCATACAGGATCAGGTCATAAATACTAAAAACTACAGAAAACACATACTTAAAAATACAACACTCACAAATGACACATGCAGAAAATGTCACATCATGCCAGAAACCATACAACACATCACTTCTGGTTGCAAGCTCTTGGCACAGACAGATAATTTACATAGACATAATGAAGTAGCAAATACATCAAGAGCTTGCAAAGAAACATCAAATTATTAAACATCCACAAATCATACTACAACTACATTCCACAGACAGTATTCGAAAACAATGTGCACAAAATGTGCTACAACAGCCATAATCACAGATAAAACAATTTACCACAATAGTACTTACCTTATGTCTCATTGACAAACACAATAAAATCACATAAATTATAGACATATCTGTTCAAAACACATGCAGTGAAAAAATCAGCAAGTACGCAGAACTCGTTTAGGAAATAAGGCATCTATGGAGGATGGATAGGATTCTTATTATACCTGTCGTTCTCTCCTCTACAGGTGTCATACCATACACGCTACACATAAGCCTGGGAACATTAAAATTGAATAGAAACACATACATCACACTACAGAAGTCCACTATATTGAATACATATCATATTGTTAGGAAATTCCTGAATACAGACACACACTGACACACTTATTTAATTTTTGTCTTGTTTTGGTTACTATGCTGTGTCTGGCGTAATACACAGCCATCGGTGTCAACTGAGTGTAACTCACAAAACTCAACATAATAATAATAATAGATTTATGGCATTATGAAATTCTACTAATAGTATCATATCACACATTTTTGAGGGTAATAACATTTTGGTGTGCCGCATTGAGTCATTTCGAGTCAGAGGTGTACTGTGAGTAGAAAAAGGTTGCTGAACACTGCTTTAGTCTATTGATGTTAAGTCTTGCCACATTCTCAGAAGCATTGTCAGAGGCTCTCAGAATGACTTGCCATTCTCTTTGGGAACTAAGCCTAGCCTGTTATGAAGACTGGTTCTTTGAATTCCTAGATAGCTTACCTGTGTACTTTTCTTTGAAGATTGACCAAGATTTATTTGTCTGAATAGGCAAACTTCTATATAGATAAAAGTTAGGACTAAGTAATGCAACATAGAACATGCTAAAAAATTGGTCATGCATATATGTAGTGTCATCTATTATAGTGATGTCATGTTTTCCAACTTCTCACATGTTTTGCTAATTTCTCACTAATTACTTTTTAATATTAGTTTTCCAAACATAATATAACAATACTATACTTCAGTAATACAAATATATAATTGTTTGATAGGCAGCTATTGAGCTATTGATTGATATGTTGTGTGTTGCCATCTAGCAGACAGAGAAACAAATGGACAGAGAGAAATCTGTTACAATTTATTTTTATATAATGTAGATTTTGAGATGCTATGTATGTTTAAACCTTTTGCTTAATTGACAGATTCAAAGTATGAAGCTTATTTAAAATATGTTTAGGCATTTTCCCATGATGTGGAAACAAACATACAAACTGACAGACTGATCATTAGTTTTATTTGTATAGATTTGGAATGCATAAACAGTTTTACTGATCATGTGATGTTACATATGGTAAGGAAAGACATTGGTAAGTTTTGTGTATGCTTTGAGATGGTGACAGATTGCAGACAATATGGTGGAATTCACAGATAGTGAAAATTCTTGGTTTGTCTGCTGTGTATATTAAACTTTAGAAATTTCTTTTGTCTCACTATAGTATCTGCTAGAATGACTAAGTTTTCTCTTGAACAAAAATGTTTAGATTTATAATAAAATTAATCTAATAGTAATATAAAATACTTAGATATTAATAATTACAAAATCCCATAATCACTAAGTAGAATTCAAAATTAAATACTGAGTAATTTGGCACTAGAGGTAGAAATTATTTTATTGTGATATCATCTTGCTGGTCCACAATGCTGGCCTGCAATTTTTTATCATATTAATCTAAAAGTATATGCTCTCCACCTTCAAATTATCAGTGTCTTACCCCTGTACACCATACTTTACCTGTTAGAATAATCATGCTGGTCATCTATCTAACTGCTTTCAGGGGAAATTTTTGAATTGAAATAACATGACTTCCAGTTTGCATTAGAAGTTCTTATATAGTTAATTGGGACCTCCTGTCCCTAAGGTTTCCATAGCTGGTCTTATATTTTGTCTAACTCTGCTCTCAAGATTAAGGAAAGACGGACAAATGGATGATAGTGGAAATTTATAGTTCTACAAATTTTTCAAATTGTAGCCCAATTATGGTAAAATTGAAGAGAGAGAAAGAGAGACTAATAAAGATAATTTTTATAATTACAATGAATTTTATGTAAAAATTATATACATACGAAGTAAAAGGTATTGATTATAATTGTTATGAAGTAAATTCAAATAATTTTCAATCAAGATATTTTTTCTCATTTCAAATAAATAAATATTTGAAATGAGAAAAAATTTGTTTATTTTATGATTTATTTTTTCATTATTTCTGCAAGCCATTAATATTCCTATTTCCAGATTCCTAAAACTTTGTTATGTGACTTTCTTCTCTAGCATGTTCAAATTACCATAAACAAAACTTAGAAACTTTTCTTGTAATTGGATAGTGTTATCTTGAAAGCCATTTTCTTTAAATATCAATAGTGAGAGTACTATCAATTTAATCTAACTGTATTTATTAATGATATCAAACTTACCAGTTTTATGCTTTACTTTTATGCTACAAAATACTTCTTCATTACCAGTGTCAGCAAATAGCAACTATGAAGAAACTTGATAACTGTTCCATCTGTTAAATTTTATGCATGCAGCTCTACACCAGCATTATCTATATATATAACCCGTTCAACGGGTATCCATCTGTTTGTCCCGTAACCGTTTGATAACGGACACTAGAGGCGCCCCTATCGTGTGTCATATTTCAAACATTCAAATTAACAATTTTAATTCTTATTTAAATTAACAATATAAATTATTATTATTCATTTGGCCAATAAATTATTATTTGGTCAATATAACAATATAAATAATTCAGTATATTTGTAATAGGAATTTATTATTTCATGGGCTTATATCTCGCAAAGGGTCGTGAGTAGGGGTATGGTTCCTTTGCCTTTATTGTTCGCACAGGGGGCTACAGTTTGGGGGGTCGCCACCTCTTCACCTAATCTTACCATTGGGACTACAACATAGCTGTAGAGCATATTGATAGGAACAAAAAAGTCAAAGGAACCGTGCTTCATGGAAATTTGTAAACAACACCCACTAGGGGGCGTCCTGGGCTACTAGTTTCATAAGAAAACAATGATTTGACTTCTATCAATAACAACACAAGCAATACAAAGAAAGTGAAAATTGATGAAGTGAGGATAATTAGATAAGAAAAGAACCAATGCTGTAAAATATAATCTTCTTCTTCTTGGTGCCATATCAGATTCCTGACGTCGGCGACACCTGGCGTAGGTTTGTAATCCGCCAAGGTGTATACTAGGGAAAGTTACTACCCAGAGTGGTTTCCCGTTGCCTTCTCTGGGGCGCGATGTTACGCGAGGGGAACTAATGCAAGTGTAAAACAAACATCCATTAAAAATATAATATAATGCAAGTGTAAAACAAACATCCATTAAAAAAATGACAGATAACATCTTATTATATAAAAGATTGCATTTTACAACTTTCTATTGATATAGGTTCTCTGATGTGATAATTTTACATTGGATTTCATCTAGACCAGAGGTTCCCAACTTTATTCTGTGAAACTCTAGGGTTTTGCCAATAAAAATTTGGGGTTCCACAATAAAATATGTTGAGTCTAGTGAGGTATGAATTTGACAATGCAGATTTGGGATGCGAGGTATAATTGTTCTAGTCTCAGATTGAGTTGTTGTATGACAATATGAGGACTCTATCCAAGACTATACACATGCTAAAGTTATTTATAGCTTTATAAACAGTGAGGACAGATTTATTAGTAATGGAACAAACCAAATTCATAATGTAATGTTTGACAAGGTAATGGAAACCATAAAAACAGTAAAACATAAACTAAAGATATAAAATCATTTTAAAAAATCATAACCTTAAAAAGGATCCAATATATAAATAAAAATGTAATTGTTAAATCTGTATACATATACTAAAAGCAAAATGTTCTGTCATTACTGCACACACACAATTTGAAAATATCAAACAAGTTTTAAATGGTTTTTAAAAACATTGTTTTAATTTTCAATTAATTTGATTTTAATTAATAATTAATTTTGATTGCATTTAATTGTAGGTTTACTTTTGGTTTTGGTGGAAAGTGGCTACCTAGCATGCTTTAATTCATTGATATCTGCAAAGTTCCAACATTTTTTATTGAGATGAAAAGGGTTCTGTGATAAAAATAAGTTTGGAACCTCTGATCTAGACTAATTATTCTTAACATTTTTGAGCTAGTGACACATACACTAGTTTTGATAGCATATTAAAATATGTTTTTATATATATAATGAAATATGTCATTGAAGATATGCAACTTTTTATGTGAAAAATATAAAAATATAGAATGTAGGAAATAAAAAAAAAAATAAAATAGGAAAAAAAGTAGTTTTAAATGATTTTTTGAAATTTTGTGGCATGTCTATGAGAAATTTCACACTCTAGTTGAGAATCATTGATCCATTCCATAATTATAATTCAATACAGGAAATTGTATTTACTTGTGATAAAGTGATAGTTTTATTAAAAACTTTTTCCTTTCTCATAGTTCTAAGTGTGTTTTTTTTTTTGCTGGCAGTTTATTTTAATTTTTAATTTTCATAAATCAATATAAATTCACTGAAAATAGTTGCAGCTTATTGCATCTATTAAAGTTATCAGTGCTATTGGTTAAAGATTATATAAATTATTTCTATTAATTTTATTTTATTTTATTTTTCTAAATTTTTATACAAACAAATAAGTTTTCTGTTGTTCTAAATTTCTAATATATAAGTAATAAGTGACATATGTCAAACATCTTCAATATATATGCAGTAGGATCCAAAAGTTCTAGGACTGGGTCCACACAGGAATATATATGTATACTGCATATATGATGATTCTGGTTTATGTCAAAACATTAACCCCCTCAGAGGGAAGTAGTTTTGTCCAAACAGGTCATGTGATTACATGTGGCACATACAAGTATTGTTATCAAGATATGGAGTGCTTGGTGATTAGTGAAATGTGGCATTTATTGAGCAGTGTGCTAACATTACATGTTTGTTTGGGCAAAGGTCCAATGTAAACCTTCATGCCAAATCAAGTTTATGGCAGTAACACTCTGTCTCAGTCAAAAGTCTTCAATTGGCATTGCTAGTTCAAGGAGGAGGGCAGGGAAGAAGTTGAATATGATAAATGTAGTGGGCAACCAGTGACTGTTTACACTGATGAAAATGCTTCAAAAGATTACTTTAATCACACCACTTGTTTTCTGACCTTCAAGGTTGTCAGTTTTCAAGTGCAAAAACAAGTGAACAACACAGTGCTGATGAACTGAAGGATATTGTGAAGAAAACGTTTCAGAAGTGTTTTTGTGGGGGGGCTTATTTTGAAGAATATCATATCTCAGCATTGTAACTATTCTGTCCAAAAATTCTGGACTTATGGATCAACTCCCAGAACTTTTGGATATTGTAATATGTTTATCTGAAAATACTGAAAATAAATTGATTGGCTATTATTGTGTTTATATTCTTTTCATGAAATATTTAGTTATTAAATGTTTAAATAAAATTAAAGGATTAAATAATGGATAACATACAATGTTGGTGTAGTTAAAAAATTTCTTTCAGGTAAATTCAAATAATTTTCAATCAAGATATTTTTTCTCATTTCAAATAAATAAATATTTGAAATGCAAAAAAATTTGTTTATTTTATGATTTATTTTTTCATTATTTCTGCAAGCCATTAATATTCCTATTTCCAGATTCCTAAAACTTTGTTATGTGACTTTCTTCTCTAGCATGTTCAAATTACCATAAACAAAACTTAGAAACTTTTCTTGTAATTGGATAGTGTTATCTTGAAAGCCATTTTCTTTAAATATCAATAGTGAGAGTACTATCAATTTAATCTAACTGTATTTATTAATGATATCAAACTTACCAGTTTTATGCTTTACTTTTATGCTACAAAATACTTCTTCATTACCAGTGTCAGCAAATAGCAACTATGAAGAAACTTGATAACTGTTCCATCTGTTAAATTTTATGCATGCAGCTCTACACCAGCATTATCTATATATATAACCCGTTCAACGGGTATCCATCTGTTTGTCCCGTAACCGTTTGATAACGGACACTAGAGGCGCCCCTATCGTGTGTCATATTTCAAACATTCAAATTAACAATTTTAATTCTTATTTAAATTAACAACATGAATTATTATTATTCATTTGGCCAATAAATTATTATTTGGTCAATATAACAATATAAATAATTCAGTATATTTGTAATAGGAATTTATTATTTCATGGGCTTATATCTCGCGAAGGGTTGTGAGTAGGGGTATGGTTCCTTTGCCTTTATTGTTCGCACAGGGGGCTACAGTTTGGGGGGTCGCCACCTCTTCACCTAATCTTACCATTGGAACTTTAACAGAGCTGTACAGCATATTGATAGGAACAAAAAAGTCAAAGGAACCGTGCTTCATGGAAATTTGTAAACAACGCCCACTAGGGGGCGTCCCGGGCTA
>NW_019386150.1:359469-391005 GCF_000671375.1 Centruroides sculpturatus | reverse complement strand
GCAAATGAAATTAAGATTCTCTGAGCTGTACCACTCAGAAGGGATATTCATATTTTACTGATATACAAAGTTAATTCCATGCTGCTAAATTTTATTTTCAATGTATTGTCACAAGACAACTCAATAAGATTCTCTTCTTCTGCAGCAGTAAATTCAGATAAGAGTACTGGCATTAAACGAATCTTGAATTCATGCAAATTTATCAATATTATCATTTTGAAAATATTTCTCAACCGGGTAATAAGCTGTGATAAATGTTCTTCAAAAATAGAGTTCATACCTCGAGAGAAATCACCTCCATTGGAAGTCAAACACTTGCAACAAGGGGAAACATCCTTTCCTCCATCTTCATTTATTTTTCTTTTCCATAGTTTTAATTTTTTTTTTATAAAAGCTGAAATTTTCTCAATTGACTTTAAAAGGTGCATGTTGCTTCCCTGCAGGGAGAGATTTAGAGCATTCAGCTTTTCAAAAATATCACATAAGTATGCTAATTTTACCAAAATATCTTCAATCACAAAATTTTTGGCATACTTGTGGTCTTCCTCTTAAAGAATAATATAAATTTCCTGTCGCAGTTCAAACATACGAGACAAAATATTATCTCGAGAGAGCCATCGCTCTCTTGTGGTGGTGATTTGTACTTTCTCAAAGTGCTGTAGTACAACAAAGACGTATGCTCGGATCCCACATTCTCACATAGTTTTTCGAAAAATCTTGCCTTCAATGGCCATTTTTTATAAAGTTTACTACATGTACTACATATTATGGTTCAATGCAGGACTCAGATATTTTGATGCAAGTGCTTCCCTGTGAATAATGCAATGGGTCCACAGTGCATCAAGGTCTTTGCTTTGAAAAAGTGCTTGCAATCCTCCATAATATCCAGACATAGAAAGAGCACCATCAGTAAAGATACAAATGCATTTGGTCCACTCCAAATTATTTTCAGATATAAAAATATCAAGGATCTCAAACAAGTTGTGAGCCTTAGCACCAGCAGTAATACTTTTACAGAAGAGAAAGTTTTCTACAATGTTATTATTATCTATAAACTGTACATAGCAAATCAAGTGATCATCATTATTATTATTATTATGTGTCCTCATCCAGCTGCAACCCAAATTTCTTCCCTTCTTTTTTCAATAACTGGACATTGGAGGTCCTTCGCTATGTGCTGTATTCTGTGACTGATAGTGTTATTGGACAAAGGCACTTATGAAAGCTGCTTCCCAGCAGACTCACAGATCATAATTTTCACCATATCTATAGCAGCCAGTAGAATGAGTTTTTCTGCGATGGTATGAGGATAGAATTGCAAAATATAAAAAATTTTGCAATTATACATACCACCTTTATTACTGAGTTAATGATTTGCATCTTAGATGCAAATCATTAACTTTGACTGCTAGATGTTGCATCATTAACATTGTCTGCTAGATGTTGCATCTTATCACATTAAATTGAAAGTGGAAGTAAAATTATGAAAAATTTTATATTATTTTGCGGCACCCCTGTGAGGAAGTCACAGTTCCCCGGGGTGCCACAGTGCTCACTTTGGGAACCACTGACATTATGTGTTGGTATATAATATACTTGCATATTATGCTGGTATACTTAATGTTAAACCTTAAATGTAATCAGTTATGGCTTTTGAACTTAATATTTATACTTTTAAAGATTGGCAACTGCTTTAATAATTTTAATAAAATATATGATGTAGTTATAAACAATATTTAAATGGAAAAAATGAAATTCTGACAAATCTTAGCAATTATATTGCTATTGTTCTGTTATGGCAATTATTTAGGTATAGTGTTGAATCTTTTATTGTAGCATTGTGAATAATAGAGCCATGATATAAAACACGAAAAACATTTTGTGTGAAATATTTATTTTTAGTTAATTATTTAATCTAGTGAATGTTAACATAATTTAATTATTATTTTCAATAGTAAATTTTCATTTTAAAACATTTAAGTAAAATTGATTATAAAAGATCAAATTTTATCTTCCTGATGAACTTAACTGATAAGAATTAATTAGCTTAGTAAAAGTAGTTTTTGTATGTTTCATGTTTTTTTCTATTAAAGAGAAAATTAATGTAGCATTGCAAGTTACTTAACTTTTTGCATATGAAATCATATACATTGAATTTTTTTTATCTTACCATTGATTATTCTATGTTATATTTTTTATTGCTTACAATTGTTTAATTAATATATACAAAATTGTTGTTGTTTATATACAGACTTATTATAAATTGTAACACAGATAATCATAAAGTGATACAAAATGCTGGGTTGGGCTGCTAAAGATGGTTGGGGCAGACTCCCTAGTAACTATGTGAAATTCATATATATTAATACTTTCAATATATGATGATTCAATATATTATACGGTTGAGCATCGATTATCCGAATATCGATCAACCGAAACATCAATTAACTGAAAGCTTTCCAGTAGGCGAATTTAAGTTTCCGCTAGTGCTGTGGCACTGCAATATTTGGCTATGTTTTGGGCTACTCCAATATTATTTTTATTGGTGTGCATGTTTTAGCTGGCAGCACTGGCACGACCATGAGAGGGTACTTAAGGATGTGCCAGGATTTGAACAAATTTCAACATGGGATAGGTTAATATATTTTTTCATACATAATCAGTTATCCAAAAAATTATTTTCTGAACAACCCCAGTCCCCAATTGATTCAGATAATTGATGCTCTATGTATATTCAATCATTTAGAGAAAAGAACTATTAAAATGAGGGCATTTATTTCTTCTTCTTCTTCAAAAAAAAAATACAATTGATTTTGAAGAAAATATATGTTGTTGTTTAAAATTCATTTTATTTAATTCACTACACATCAATACTTAATAAATTTTCACATAATCTTAATAACACTACAGATTACATTCCTAATCATGTTAAATTTTTTCTGATTATTATTTAAAATTAGCATGCCATTATGAAATATATTCAGGGTATTACAAGATAATTTAGCAAATGTTTTCTCAGAAAATTTTTGTGTTGTGAAACTTTTTGAAGACTTCATTAATTGAAAGCTTCCAGAATATGATGATAAAAAATAACCTAAATGTAACATTAGTTTTATGTTTAACAATATAAATTTAAAAGTTTTCTCTTGGATTATAAGAATTTTTTTGGCTTTAATTTTTAGGATAACAATCAGAGATTTATTAAAAATTTCATTATAATGCAGTTAAATTCAAAAATATAATGCATTATATTTGTTTGATACTTGCAGTGAAAAGTGTAGAAAAACATACTTAGGATGCTTAATAGCATGTCTGACATGCTATTAAGCATTATTTTTTAAAATTAATTTTCTACAATTGTCTACATTAGTAATGATAAAATAATAATATCTAGATTATTTTAATGATGATGTATTTCAGAATGTAATTGGACTATGGCAGACTTCTTTGATATGTCATAGACACAAACAGTAAATAAAAATTCTTACAACAATTCTGTCAGAAGATTTTTCCAAATAGACCTGTCATATATACTGTATGTAATAAATATTAAACTTGAATAATGCAATATGTTTCTGGATGTTAACTCAGCTGAGAATATCATTTTGTGAGAATAAGAACAAATGAGTTTATTTTTGTTCTTTGCAAATGATGACAAATTACCAGTTTGAGAGGACAAAAAATTAACTAGACAAATGTAAATCAGAAATTGTAACATTGTGATCCTTATATTATTTGCTATCATATTTTATACATACCACCTTTATTACTGAGTTAATGATTTGCATCTTAGATGCAAATCATTAACTTTGACTGCTAGATGTTGCATCATTAACATTGTCTGCTAGATGTTGCATCATTAACATTGTCTGCTAGATGTTGCATCTTATCACATTAAATTGAAAGTGGAAGTAAAATTATGAAAAATTTTATATTATTTTGCGGCACCCCTGTGAGGAAGTCACAGCTCCCCGGGGTGCCACAGTGCTCACTTTGGGAACCACTGACATTATATGTTGGTATATAATATACTTGCATATTATGCTGGTATACTTAATGTTAAACCTTAAATGTAATCAGTTATGGCTTTTGAACTTAATATTTATACTTTTAAAGANATTCTTTTCATGAAATATTTAGTTATTAAATGTTTAAATAAAATTAAAGGATTAAATAATGGATAACATACAATGTTGGTGTAGTTAAAAAATTTCTTTCAGATGATGATTAATTTACTCTCTCTCTTAGTCAATAAGTAATAATTTGTTAACTGAGACAGAGCATAAATTAAATAACTTATTAAATTAATAATTTATTTAATTTTAATAGTTTAATAAGTTATTTCATTTGTAACATAATTTTATAAATTCTTTATACTTTACAATAATTTTATATTCTTATTTTAATATAAAAATGTTTTAATATGTAGATGGGCCACATGGTCCCTCAGATCCTTGGTCCACCAATTCCAGCCTGCAGTACTCTTATACGTCCTCCATGATTGATAGCATAGCTTCCCATCAGTCACAACCATCAATTCATCTTCCACACGAACCAATGGTAAGAATGTTTTAGCATTTTATTTTTATTTATATCTAGACTGATTAGTTTATTAAACAGTATCATTCAGGATTTATCATTCTTATATATAAATAATTTTATAAATTATCTAATATAATAAGGCTCTAAAGGGAAACAGATAAACGAAATTTCAACATGATGATACTATAGATAAATTAGTATAGGTACTGTGTGTATCTTCATGTCATAATAATTTTATTTGTTTAAAATTTTTATTTTATAATAACAATTTATAGATTAGATGAAAAATGAACATTCAAAAACTGGTTGACATCAAAAGGAAAACAATTTTAAAATACATTCTAAAAACAGAATCTCTAACATTTGATAAAGTTTGATGCTTGATGAAGGCTCCTAAATGAGTCGAAAACATTTCGTTTTTTTGTATTTAATTCAAATACATATTATTTGCTGGAAATTTTGTATGCATGATATGTTGTTTTTAATTTATGTTCAAACATATTTATTATTCAATAATATGAATTTGATTGTGTTACTATAGTTTATTCTGTATTATTTTATAATACAATCTTTTCTTTTTGGTTAACATTGATTAATTTTTGTTAAAATGTGTAGTTATATAAATTAATAAGTATAAATGAAATATAGAGTTAATATTAAGAGACTATTGCATTGTACTGCATTTGATAATTTCAAATAAATCAGATTAATTTATATTATTGAATTCTGATTGTATGAAATAAGAGTGATTTTTAATTTAAAAAAATAAAATTTATTAAAAACAATTATGAAAATATTTTATTTTATATACACACATCATTTTTAATATAAAAATATTAAAAATAGTATATATTGTTTATAGAGAACTGAGGTTTTCTAAAAATAGTATATATATATATGCAAAGTCAAACCTTGGTTTTTGATCATAATGTTTTTCTAAAAGTTGTTCTAAAACCAAAACAAATTTTTCTATAAAAAATATAAAATGGATTCTGTTTCTGACCCCAAANTGTGCATTTTGTATTTTACTTTTATTATTTAATTTGACTTAAGCACCTTTAAACACAAATCCTTGGATGCCATTTATATTACATGAATGCCAATTAACACAATTTTTATTAATTAATTTGATTTAAATTCAACTTCTATGCATACCAAAAAATGGAAATTGTATTTTGCCTGCATGTGGATTGAAATTTAATTTTAATAACAACATAATCAATGAATTGTGTCATGATGTCCAGTGACATAAGGTGATCGCAATACCACTGACTTCTGAATCAGTAGTTCTGTTGCTGATTGGTTGGGTTGTCGACTTTCTTTAACATAGAAAATATAGGGAGTTGACTATCTGTGTGTGTCTAATGTATGGTACTGATTTGTTCAAAAACCAAGATTTGACTGTGTGTTTGTGTGTGTATATTATATATATAAAAAGCGTGCAGTGCCATAATGCTGTAAATGCCAAAATAGAAATTTTTCAGGAGATGTAAAAAACACTTTTTCTAATGAATGAATTCATTTCAATTTTACAATAAAATGGTAAACTCACTGTGTTACAAATTCTCCGTAATATCAAAATGATGTAAATATAAGTCATAATGTTTTGAGTGCCAAAAGTCACATGACTTACACTCTGGTGCTTTAAACATTATATCTTTACATAAATTCATCTTCAAAATACAGTCACTTAAAGTGCCAATATTGCCACAATATTCTTTTGCGGCAGAAAATATTGCATTTAGAATTTAGTTCTTCAATAAAATGTATTTACATAAAAATGGCATTTACAATGTATTGGCATTGCACACTTCATGTATAGCAAGTGCTTATTAGTTTGACATTGATAATTTGTCAGAATTATGAGAAATGAAATAATGACTTAAACAAGATTTGAGAAACTTTTAAAATTTACTGCTTTAATCATAAAATACAGCAATTTTTAAATTTAAATGGTTAGAATAGCTCATTACTAGAATTAGCACATTTATAAAATAAAAAAGTATAAGGGTATTATCATTTAATCAATCTTTATAAATTTTGAATGAATTATTATTCAATATATTTACATAAGTTATATATTTTTAATAGTGCATTTGAAATTTGTCAACATTCATGTTTTCATAATCTATAAGAAAAAAAGCATTAGTATAGCATAGCCATACTAGTAATAGTTTATTTTATAAAATTTTTAGCTTCAGTATTGTGGAGCAATGAAAAGACAAAAGTAAACTTATAAAAAAAAAAACTTCATAAGTTATCTGATTTGTTAACTTATACAGTGTATGTCTCATTTTTTTGATAATACAGTGCCTATATTTTTTCTTAATTTAGAATGATAAATATTGGTTTTTCATATGAACAACAGAGATAAAGCTGGATAAGTATTTGAGCAAAATTTTAATGCATACAGTAAATTTTCAGTAATTTTTAATATCCTTCTTTTAGGAAACAATAACGTAAGTAGTAATGAAAATAGAACATTACAAAAATTTAAAAAATTAACATTTATGTAATGTAGAAAACAGAATACCAAATTAAAATTAAGGTAATCAAATGTAGTAAAGAACAAACTACTTAAATAAGAATTTAAATTACATTTAAACAACAGAAATACATAAATACATAGTATTGGTACAACAGAATACTGGTTTTCTTTGAATTAGTGAACACTTCATATAGTGAAGTGATTTCCAAGCATTATATTATATGCATTATATATATTTCCAAGCATTATATATTCACATTACCTATAATATGTATATTATATTATATAGATTATAAATTATTCCTGATAATTATTTTAAATAAATCACAGAGAGATTTATTTATAATGTTATCAGGAAATATATGAAGAAATATGTAGCCCACAGAAAGTGTTTTAGATCAAATTTCTTTGATATTAAGGGGGGACAAGATTGCATTATCAGTTTTGTTGTAGATGATATTACTATCTGTGAAAAATGAGGTCAACTTCATTTTTTTAAATGGGAACCCCAATTTTTATTCTATATAATTCTACATAAAAACTAATAAACTTTATTTAAACTGTGTTTTTGAGAGATGTAATTGTCAGAAATTATGATTGTTTGAAGGTGTGAGTGGTAGTTGAAAATTGCACATTTTACAGTAGTGGAAAAAGTTGACATAATTTCTGTTCACAGGGAAACTAATAGAAATGGATACCGGTAATTGTACATTAACTGACAGAAATTATCCCAGTGTTATGACTTCTCATTGCATCGTTAATTTTATTTACTGAAGTGGGAAGCTGTAAACAAAATCTAAGTTTCAAAGAAATACTATAATAAATATATAATAATTAATAAATAAATGAAGATGCAGAAATTGGTGTTTTAGCTACAGTAGCTTGAAATCTTTCCACTAGTTCCAGACAAATTGTACAAGGTTCTGAAATGTCTAAAATTAGTTTTTTTAGTATACCTAAATGGCACATATTTAATCCTTATCATATTTTGTTCCACCAAGAACTCCATGGCGATGACTTTCAGAACCATGTAAACTTCTGTCATTGGGCAGAACAACAAATATGAAATAATGACAATTTTTTTTTAACAAGTATCATAGTGAAGCATCATAGTGAAATAGATTGGCATAAAATATTTTTCCCTAAGATAAAATATTTCATCCTAGGGGATATGTAGTCTAGAAACCAAACTTATAACTTTGAATGTTTATAACATTTCTCAAAAAATATTTTATCTAAAAGTTTATTAATTTATGTAGAATTAATTTATAGAAGAAAAATATTGTGTTCTTGTTTAATCAAATGAAGTTGACCTCATTTTCTCCAACAGTAATGCTATCTATGATGAAAATGATAGTCTATCTCATGTTCTCCTTGATATCATAGAATTTGGTCTGAAACATTTTTTCAAGATATATATGTTTTGAGATATTTCCCAATAAACGATCCATCCTGTATATAGAAAAGAATTACCAGAAACTTCTCAGCTTTCAATATGCAAGTTCAAATAGGAGAGTGCACTAATGGTGATTAAAGCATCAATTGATGTACAGAAAATAAAAAGTAGAGAACTGAAGATGGACATAAGTATGTCTTTGGTTTCTGGAAAAATTGAGATGGCAGATGAATAATGTCTCTCATGAAAAAAGATTTTGTTACATGTTTAAAAATACTCTTGGTAAGTTCAGACAAAGAAAAAAACTGTTGGATTAGTTTATAATTGCATGTTAAAATTAGTGGTCAAATTTTATCTATGTGCAACATCATTGCCACGGTCGCAACTGTTTGTGCTCCCGACTGACTCTTCCTGGAGGGGAGCCACCAGCAGGCTGCTGAGTGTATAATGTCACTAGTTATTGATGTGTGTGTTCAAGAAGTACTGTGAATCAATAACTAGTGACATTATACACTCAGCAGCCTGCTGGTGGCTCCCCTCCAGGAAGAGTCGGTCAGGAGCACAAACAGTTGTGACCACCACCATGACAGTGCACATAGGTAAAATTTAACCAAATTAGTAAATAACCTACTGTACATCTGCTTTAAAATTGACTTTTAAATACAGGTAACCCCTGAATTATCTATACATAATTATGGTAATAGAGAGAGTGTATTTATTCGAACTTGGTATTTATAATTAATGTAATTTGTATTGTGTCATTGTGTCAAGCAAAATTTTTGTTGCTTAATATTGTGAAAAGAGAGCAATTTTCTATACTCAAGATCTGATATTTTAAAAATACTGGTATTTGGTATATCACATAATACAGTGGTTCCCAAACTTTTTTAATTCTCGGCACCCTTGCTAAATTCAGATTTTTCCAAGGAGCCCTATGTCAAATTCTAACAAATACAATTTACGAAATAGCAAAATAGCCAATATCTTTTTAATTAAAGAGTTAGGATGTTAAGTAAAAAATAAATAAAACATGTATTTAAGGTAACAAAAAAATGTAATTAAACAAATTCAATTAATTATAATTAGTGGAAT
The DNA here is from genome assembly GCF_000671375.1 of Centruroides sculpturatus. NCBI lineage: Eukaryota > Metazoa > Arthropoda > Arachnida > Scorpiones > Buthidae > Centruroides > Centruroides sculpturatus. The sequence continues at coordinate 381,487 of NW_019386150.1, read as the reverse complement.
GGATGAGCCTGTTGATCACTGCACATTTTCTCAAACCTTTGAATCAAACTGGACACAGCCACCCTCATTTCCTTCTCCACATTGATTTTCGTTCAATGCTTAGTTTTTATCATAGTGACAAACTCAGCTTTGCACAAATAAGAAGTCACAAATGAAATTAAGATTCTCTGAGCTGTACCACTCAGAAGGGATATTCATATTTTACTGATATACAAAGTTAATTCCATGCTGCTAAATTTTATTTTCAATGTATTGTCACAAGACAACTCAATAAGATTCTCTTCTTCTGCAGCAGTAAATTCAGATAAGAGTACTGGCATTAAACGGATCTTGAATTCATGCAAATTTATCAATATTATCATTTTGAAAATATTTCTCAACCGGGTAATAAGCTGTGATAAATGTTCTTCAAAAATAGAGTTCATACCTCGAGAGAAATCACTCCATTGGAAGTCAAACACTTGCAACAAGGGGAAACATCCTTTCCTCCATCTTCATTTATTTTTCTTTTCCATAGTTTTAATTTTTTTTTTATAAAAGCTGAAATTTTCTCAATTGACTTTAAAAGGTGCATGTTGCTTCCCTGCAGGGAGAGATTTAGAGCATTCAGCTTTTCAAAAATATCACATAAGTATGCTAATTTTACCAAAATATCTTCAATCACAAAATTTTTGGCATACTTGTGGTCTTCCTCTTAAAGAATAATATAAATTTCCTGTCGCAGTTCAAACATACGAGACAAAATATTATCTCGAGAGAGCCATCGCTCTCTTGTGGTGGTGATTTGTACTTTCTCAAAGTGCTGTAGTACAACAAAGACGTATGCTCGGATCCCACATTCTCACATAGTTTTTCGAAAAATCTTGCCTTCAATGGCCATTTTTTATAAAGTTTACTACATGTACTACATATTATGGTTCAATGCAGGACTCAGATATTTTGATGCAAGTGCTTCCCTGTGAATAATGCAATGGGTCCACAGTGCATCAAGGTCTTTGCTTTGAAAAAGTGCTTGCAATCCTCCATAATATCCAGACATAGAAAGAGCACCATCAGTAAAGATACAAATGCATTTGGTCCACTCCAAATTATTTTCAGATATAAAAATATCAAGGATCTCAAACAAGTTGTGAGCCTTAGCACCAGCAGTAATACTTTTACAGAAGAGAAAGTTTTCTACAATGTTATTATTATCTATAAACTGTACATAGCAAATCAAGTGATCATCATTATTATTATTATTATGTGTCCTCATCCAGCTGCAACCCAAATTTCTTCCCTTCTTTTTTCAATAACTGGACATTGGAGGTCCTTCGCTATGTGCTGTATTCTGTGACTGATAGTGTTATTGGACAAAGGCACTTATGAAAGCTGCTTCCCAGCAGACTCACAGATCATAATTTTCACCATATCTATAGCAGCCAGTAGAATGAGTTTTTCTGCGATGGTATGAGGATAGAATTGCAAAATATAAAAAATTTTGCAATTATACATACCACCTTTATTACTGAGTTAATGATTTGCATCTTAGATGCAAATCATTAACTTTGACTGCTAGATGTTGCATCATTAACATTGTCTGCTAGATGTTGCATCTTATCACATTAAATTGAAAGTGGAAGTAAAATTATGAAAAATTTTATATTATTTTGCGGCACCCCTGTGAGGAAGTCACAGTTCCCCGGGGTGCCACAGTGCTCACTTTGGGAACCACTGACATTATGTGTTGGTATATAATATACTTGCATATTATGCTGGTATACTTAATGTTAAACCTTAAATGTAATCAGTTATGGCTTTTGAACTTAATATTTATACTTTTAAAGATTGGCAACTGCTTTAATAATTTTAATAAAATATATGATGTAGTTATAAACAATATTTAAATGGAAAAAATGAAATTCTGACAAATCTTAGCAATTATATTGCTATTGTTCTGTTATGGCAATTATTTAGGTATAGTGTTGAATCTTTTATTGTAGCATTGTGAATAATAGAGCCATGATATAAAACACGAAAAACATTTTGTGTGAAATATTTATTTTTAGTTAATTATTTAATCTAGTGAATGTTAACACAATTTAATTATTATTTTCAATAGTAAATTTTCATTTTAAAACATTTAAGTAAAATTGATTATAAAAGATCAAATTTTATCTTCCTGATGAACTAACTGATAAGAATTAATTAGCTTAGTAAAAGTAGTTTTTGTATGTTTCATGTTTTTTTCTATTAAAGAGAAAATTAATGTAGCATTGCAAGTTACTTAACTTTTTGCATATGAAATCATATACATTGAATTTTTTTTATCTTACCATTGATTATTCTATGTTATATTTTTTATTGCTTACAATTGTTTAATTAATATATACAAAATTGTTGTTGTTTATATACAGACTTATTATAAATTGTAACACAGATAATCATAAAGTGATACAAAATGCTGGGTTGGGCTGCTAAAGATGGTTGGGGCAGACTCCCTAGTAACTATGTGAAATTCATATATATTAATACTTTCAATATATGATGATTCAATATATTATACGGTTGAGCATCGATTATCCGAATATCGATCAACCGAAACATCAATTAACTGAAAGCTTTCCAGTAGGCGAATTTAAGTTTCCGCTAGTGCTGTGGCACTGCAATATTTGGCTATGTTTTGGGCTACTCCAATATTATTTTTATTGGTGTGCATGTTTTAGCTGGCAGCACTGGCACGACCATGAGAGGGTACTTAAGGATGTGCCAGGATTTGAACAAATTTCAACATGGGATAGGTTAATATATTTTTTCATACATAATCAGTTATCCAAAAAATTATTTTCTGAACAACCCCAGTCCCCAATTGATTCAGATAATTGATGCTCTATGTATATTCAATCATTTAGAGAAAAGAACTATTAAAATGAGGGCATTTATTTCTTCTTCTTCTTCAAAAAAAAAATACAATTGATTTTGAAGAAAATATATGTTGTTGTTTAAAATTCATTTTATTTAATTCACTACACATCAATACTTAATAAATTTTCACATAATCTTAATAACACTACAGATTACATTCCTAATCATGTTAAATTTTTTCTGATTATTATTTAAAATTAGCATGCCATTATGAAATATATTCAGGGTATTACAAGATAATTTAGCAAATGTTTTCTCAGAAAATTTTTGTGTTGTGAAACTTTTTGAAGACTTCATTAATTGAAAGCTTCCAGAATATGATGATAAAAAATAACCTAAATGTAACATTAGTTTTATGTTTAACAATATAAATTTAAAAGTTTTCTCTTGGATTATAAGAATTTTTTTGGCTTTAATTTTTAGGATAACAATCAGAGATTTATTAAAAATTTCATTATAATGCAGTTAAATTCAAAAATATAATGCATTATATTTGTTTGATACTTGCTGTGAAAAGTGTAGAAAAACATACTTAGGATGCTTAATAGCATGTCTGACATGCTATTAAGCATTATTTTTTAAAATTAATTTTCTACAATTGTCTACATTAGTAATGATAAAATAATAATATCTAGATTATTTTAATGATGATGTATTTCAGAATGTAATTGGACTATGGCAGACTTCTTTGATATGTCATAGACACAAACAGTAAATAAAAATTCTTACAACAATTCTGTCAGAAGATTTTTCCAAATAGACCTGTCATATATACTGTATGTAATAAATATTAAACTTGAATAATGCAATATGTTTCTGGATGTTAACTCAGCTGAGAATATCATTTTGTGAGAATAAGAACAAATGAGTTTATTTTTGTTCTTTGCAAATGATGACAAATTACCAGTTTGAGAGGACAAAAAATTAACTAGACAAATGTAAATCAGAAATTGTAACATTGTGATCCTTATATTATTTGCTATCATATTTTAAGTCTGTAGCTCTTAAATGATATGTTTTCAAAAACATTTTATAGCTCAAAAATTATATGAGAGCATCTGGTTACATTATCTTGCAAAATCTTGTATATATGTAATACTGTAAACTAATTTTTTGTTTTAAATTATGAAATCTTATTTTTTAATGAAACTTTTACTTTTTCCAAAATCTTTGAGTGTTTAAGTTTTTTTTATTAAAGAATGTTTAAATTAATTTATTTACAATTTCAATATTAATTTATTTTAATGATATTTTTTAAATAATTATTTTTTATTACTGATAACTTATATTATCAACTAATATGATTTTTTTTTGTATGTCTATTATTTATCTGCATTAAATTTATTTTAAAATTAGTATTTTTCATATTATGTTCATTCTATCCATAATAAGTTTGCATGATTATATCTTTTTTGAAAGTCATTTGAAAACACATACATTTCAGGTATACCCTCCAAACCATGACCCCTCCATGATGTCCTCCAGTCTTCCACCCATGTCCACATTTCGGGGTCCGTCCAGCAACACACACAACATGCCCCATTCATCAGCCTCCCCTTTGTATGGCCAGAGCAACACCTCTCCCAGTTCCTTGTCCTCCCAACCAACTTCTCAGACAGGGGATACTCTGGGAAAAGCATTAGCATCTGTAAGTTATTTTAAGTACAGGATCAATAACTGTTAATTTAATATAAATATGGGTATATTATCTTTATCAGATACAAATATTTTATTTGTACTGAATTAATAAATGAGACTAATAGAGATTAATAGATAAGTTAAGACCAAAATGTGAGTAGGGAGGGAAAAAAGACAACTTCTAGAAACATAAATTACATTAATGTACAAAATACTTTGAAAAACCAATAATTTTGTAAAAATATATTTAATGTTTTGTAAATTTCAAAATGTTTTGTACATAGTTTCATGTATTAATTAATATAACTTGTTTAAAAATATTTTTATATAGTATGGAAATTATGAATATGAAATGATTCATTTATGTCTGAATGAAATGGGGAAGGAACATAGGTCTAATGGAGAGAGTTGTAGTGAAGGAATAAATGTGACTACTTTTTAAAAGAATTTAACAAAACAGAAATACACTGTTTGTTATTTTTCTTATGTTATCAGACATTAAGTTTCTAATATGAACAATGTAACAGAAATGATAAATTGTAATAAAAATTAAAATCAATTAAACTGTAGCAAAATGAGAAAATGAATGATTTATATACTAGTTACAATTTTTAAAATTAAAAATATTGAACAATTACATAAATTAACATGATTTTAAATTGTATTATTTGTTGCTTGTAAATAAATGATAGATTCAATGATTATAATGCTTAAAGAAGCAAAAGCAATATTGTATTTTTTAAAGCCATTTTTTGAGCATCCATCCTATAGTTCAGATCTATTCTTTCAGATTTTGAAACTTTTCTTTATTTGAAAAGATTTTTGGCTGTTTAGTAAATGAGCAATGATGATAATGTGTGGATTAGGTCTCTGTCAGAAGAATCATTCAAACTGTGACTTGCTAAATTCCAGAGATGATAAATGTTTAACTAATCATGCTAATTACATAAAGAAATAGTAACATGTATGTGCATTATTGCTTATAACTGTCATGTTTTTATTCTTGTTTAATTTTTAAAGATTAGGAAAACTTTTTTCTGGATACCCTTTTTTTTTATTAGAGATTGAAAAGCTATGGTACAAAGGGTATCTAGATACAAATATTTTACTTTTATATAGTTATATTGTAACAGTTTAACACTATAAGTAATTTTTAAAAAAATTATAGTTTTGTATAGTATTTATTGTGTAGTTATTTATTACTATTTTATCCCTCAAACATTACAGTATACATAAGTAATGACTTTCTAAGCTCTCATTGTATTTTGTGATTAATTTATTGAACTTATATAAATTTAATAATACAGAATATTTCAGAATAATTTAATCAGATGTATTAAATTTGTGCTTGATTAATTTTAAGCTTGTGAAGTTTTTGATACATATTTAAAAATTTTGAAACAAAGTAATGTTTAAGTGCTATAAGTCAAAACAGTGCTTTTTTGAGTATTTCAAATTTCATTATCAGAACAAACATTGAACTGTAAACAGATTCCAGCATCAGATGTTGAAATCTGTTTGTCTTTTAGTGTTTGATCTGATAATGAGATATGAAATATTTTAAAAAAATAAAGAAATAAAATTTAATTGTAATAAAATGTTCTGGCTTAGTGAACTGTATATCTTTAATTTTATTTGAAGGAATTATTTTTATTATGAAAGATGGAGTCAATAATTACAAGGAAGTTGATATGTATTATTTATAAAGCATAATTTCAATATACAGTGGGTGATCGGTTAATGAATAGGACTGCGAACAAATTGGACAATGAACACTTTCATGAAAGATTTTTATGTTCAAACACGTTTGGATAAAGAACACCTCACAGAACAAACACAAGAAGAAGTGACATAAAATAATGAATACCAATTGGTTTTTCCTTGTCTCCAGATGACAATTCAAAACCTTTCAGAGTGAAGGAGATGTCAACATTGCTGCTCAACCCAATACTGATTGGATATTACTCCGAACTTTGAAACTCCCACTTGTAATTCCAACCTTTCTGACAGAAAGAATTTTTTATAGTCTTCACGAATTTTTTATAGTTTTTATAGGGCACTCGTTAAGCTTTGCATCAGTTTTTATTTTTGAAAGGTTAGAGTTTAACTGTCCCATCAGATATTCATTAATATTTCACACCAGATTTTGAATTCTGTCTGGACCTCATATTTAAATAATGTTTTTGTGTGCTAGTTGATTTCTGTTCTATGAATTTTTGTAAAATGTTTTTCTGAACATTTTATTTAAAAAAGAAACTGATAAGATTATGAAGCCTAAAAAGAGTGGGTTATCAAGAACTGTGCTCACCATAGAAACTAAGCAAGAGATAATAGCCAAGGTAGAGAGTGGGCAGATGTCTGATGTTGCTAGGCAGTATGACTTGAACAGGTCTACAGTAGGCACAATCTTAGCTAAGAAAGTTGTAATCAAGAAGACTCAGCAGCTAAAGGAGTAACTAAAATCACATGTGAGAAACAAAGATGTGTCATCCATAAAAAATGGAGAACGATTTGGATAAAAGAAAGGAAATTAAAAGAAATGTAACTAGTATGACTATCATTCAAGAGAAAGCTAGAGAAATTTTTGGAGAACTGAAGAAACAAACTCCACATTTGTCACATGAGGAGATAGAATTCAAGGTGTTTTGAAGCATGTCAGTTCTTCTCAACAATGACATTAAAAACATTTTGGAAAGAAAAATTTGATATTCTTGAAACTATCTGGCTCATTCAAAAGGCGTAGTCAGAAGTCACTCAAAACAGTTGAATTCTGATTGGCAAAAGCCATGTCCCACCTGCATTAAGCGAGATGGAGATGAAATCCTTGAAATTGTGACAACTGCTAGAGATCTCAAATTGGAGGTGAATGAAGATGACATTGAGGAGCTCATAGTGGAACCTGAAACTGATCTGACAACAGAACTCCAAGAACTCTTGTATGAAGAACACCAAGAATCTCAGCGAGATGTGTTTTCTTCTGAAAAAGAAGATGAAAGAGGACCAATGCCTACATCTGCTATTAAAGATCTTTTGAAGAAATGGGAGGATGTCAGAACAATAATCTTAGAATGGCATCCAAACCAGGTTCAGAAGAATAGATTTGAGGATCTCTACAACAACAACGCTATTAATCACTTTCAAAAAATCCTGAAGGAGAGAGAAAAGCAATCGACATTGAACAGATTCTTTAAAGCCCCACAAATGGAAAAAGAACATGACTGATAGAAATGCAAGAATATATATGTATATATTATTATACAAATAAATAAATGTAGTAAGAAAGTATATAATCATTTATTTACTTTTGGGGACCTCTAGAATGAATTAATCAAATTCTCATAAAAATCTGTGGTAACTTGATAATCAGTTAAAGAATAATTCATGTAGTGAACGTGGTCTTGGAATGGACTATGTTTGTTAACTGATCACTCACTGTACAATTCCAAAAGTAGGCTAAACAATGTAATGAGAAATAAAAGCTTTGCTTTTCAGTAATTATCCATTCTAGCATTCCCAACAATGATAACATCATTGTCAAGTGAAACTTTTAATGTTTCATTTAGTAAGTGAAGTAGTAATGTTTGTCATATAAAAGCCAATAGTAATTAATTAAGAAAGAAAAAAAATTAAAATTTGAAGTAACTTTCAAGCTAACACTGAATGAGTAAACAGTAGTTACAGACTTGAAAATATTATATTTCTAATAATGTAATGTTACAATTTTTTATGAAGTTGTTGTGTGTGTTTAATCAATAATTAAAGATATAATAACATTTTATTAAAGTTATGTTTAAAATGAGTTTTAATTTTTTAAATTCCAGTTATTTAACATTAAATTATATTGAATAAAAATATATATTTTAATATTGTTTGCAGATTTATCCCACAGAGCCTCCAGTTAGCAGCTTCCCTTCAACTCCTGCAACACCAGTGAGTTCTCCAACTCCTCTTACAGGTAATATATTTTTTATATTACATGCTAGTCTAAATATCTGACATTATCTAAAGAACTGTATTGAAAATGTTTTAATTGGATAAAATTTCCTTATGGTTAGCTAATGGCATGTAATCTATGATACTTGTAGATATGTTTACAGTGATAATAACACAGAAAATTTTGTTGGAGGGTAATGACACTACATAAAAATAGTTTCACCATAGAAGTTTCCAAAATATACCTGTACTGTACATATATAATACAGTAGAGCATCAATTATCCGAAACAATTCAGGACTGGGGTTGTTCAGATAAGTGATTTTTCAGATAACTGATCAGTTACGAAAAAATATATTAAATACAAAACTGTACTGTATATATTTTGTATCACATGGCTTACAAATACATATCTTACATAAAGTAGTACATTAAAGTAGGCCTACAGTTTAGGTTGGCAGGGAGGGGGAGAGTGCTGCAGCATCACAGCACTAGCAGAAATTTGAATTTGCCTACTGGAACACTTTCGGTTAACCGATGTCTCAGTTGATTGGTATTTGGTTAATTGATGCTCTACTATATACACAAAACTCAAATTGTTAGCAAAAGTTGAGTCTGAATTACCAGATTTTTTTCAGACTATTTTTTAGACTACCAATTAAGAATGGGTTTAATTTAATCTCTGCTTCCAGTTAGTCCTTTCTTTCAGAATTTTTTAAGAAACTTAATTAAATTTAACATTAATTTCTAATTTTTAATATTTACACAAGAATATGACTTTATTGCCTGTCTTTATGCCTAGTTAAAATTTTCCTTTATTATTGCCTGAGAATCTGGCAGTTTTGGCTTAAGTTTAGTTCAAGATGTTAATAAATAATAATAAATTTAATAAATGTTTTGCTAATAAAAATATTTTAATGCTGAAAGACAGTGTGTGAGAGCTGTCTATTATGTACATTTGCATCAAGTGCATCCAAAGGTCGGTCCACCAGTGGTCGAGCGGTCTTTGTACCCTGAACACTGGGAGTTCAGTTGTGGGTTTGCATCTTGCTCAGACGGGCTGGCCATGTGGAGTTTTCCAGGTTTTCTCCACATCTGTAATGCCTAAATAGGGCTAGTTTCCCTTAAAAAGACCTCCTGGAAGGCATCTCCCTAGGCAGATCGCCCAAGTGTTGCGTTGCCATAACTAAACTAAACAAAGCATCCAAAGGTCTTTCAACTGTAATGAAAATGTTTGATACATAAACAAATGGTAAACTCATGGGAGGTCAGAGGACAAATTGGACTATCAGATTGGTTAATTCCTGCCATAATTTTGACATTAAAAAAATAGTTATATTTGTTTAATTTTTGTAAAAACAGACTTTTTATGATTTTGTTTATTTATAAAAAATAAAATTTATGTATCAGGAATGAACCCATGCCCTTTGCGTTATACTGGAATTCAATCAGCTGAAGCAATATAAATGAACCAAAATATTTATCAGATGTACTTAATTTATTATTTAATTAATTTAAGCTTAAATAATTTTTAGTCTATATCTGCACAAAGTAGAATTTTTTTCTTTTCAGTTGTCTACAATGTTAAACATAGCTAGTCCTTGATGTTTTTTTTAAAATTAAAGGAATTTATTTTTTACATTTAAAGCCAACTTTATTAACCATGGAAATAACCATTAGCCAAACTAACCATTTTACCAATAATGACTAATTATGTATAGTACATTAGTATTGTATGTCATTTTGAGGGCAATGACTATTGTTAAGAGGTTAAAAATAGAATTTTTAGTTGTTGGGTTGTTGTTTGGAGGTTATTTTGTATGCATTTTTGTTTGAAAAGAAATGTTTCTGAAAAAATATACATTAGTTCTTGCCATTAAAGCATATAATCTTTTTCTTTCACATTGGAAAAATTCTCAGATGTTGTACTTGGCATATATAATTGACAACTTCTGAGTTGTTTAGTGGTGAAAGCTTTGATATCAACATGTCAAAAGTTAAAGAAATAACTTTATTTAGTTATTAGCTAATTACATTTATTTTACTGTAATTCATTGACCTAGTAGTAACAATATGAGAGATAAATGATTTTTATGAAAGAGGATGGAGAGGAGAAAAACTTCAACAATTTTTTCTATAAACAGTTACTAGTTATTCCTTCCACTAGTCAGAATTAGAAAAGGTTTTTCATAAACAGAGATTCTGTACAATAAATACAGTATAATAAAGTGGCATTAGACATATGGTTTTTAAGGGCATATTTCAAAAATTTGCTAATAACTTTTAAACGAGGAAGATCTTTATCTGGAGGTACCATTTGTTTTTATAAATGTTACCAAATTCATTTTATATTTTGCAAGAATTTCTACTTTAATTATTAAAATGTCCTGTAAATTTTCTCCATAAAGGCATGTTTTAGTTTAGTTTTTATCTGTTGTTAAAACTTTTTATTGAGGTTAATTATATTTTATGCAATATGATATCACTTCTGTAACTGCATATGATGCTTCCTTGTTTGTNTCTTCATTTATTTTTCTTTTCCATAGTTTTAATTTTTTTTTTATAAAAGCTGAAATTTTCTCAATTGACTTTAAAAGGTGCATGTTGCTTCCCTGCAGGGAGAGATTTAGAGCATTCAGCTTTTCAAAAATATCACATAAGTATGCTAATTTTACCAAAAAATCTTCAATCACAAAATTTTTGGCATACTTGTGGTCTTCCTCTTAAAGAATAATATAAATTTCCTGTCGCAGTTCAAACATACGAGACAAAATATTATCTCGAGAGAGCCATCGCTCTCTTGTGGTGGTGATTTGTACTTTCTCAAAGTGCTGTAGTACAACAAAGACGTATGCTCGGATCCCACATTCTCACATAGTTTTTCGAAAAATCTTGCCTTCAATGGCCATTTTTTATAAAGTTTACTACATGTACTACATATTATGGTTCAATGCAGGACTCAGATATTTTGATGCAAGTGCTTCCCTGTGAATAATGCAATGGGTCCACAGTGCATCAAGGTCTTTGCTTTGAAAAAGAGCTTGCAATCCTCCATAATATCCAGACATAGAAAGAGCACCATCAGTAAAGATACAAATGCATTTGGTCCACTCCAAATTATTTTCAGATATAAAAATATCAAGGATCTCAAACAAGTTGTGAGCCTTAGCACCAGCAGTAATACTTTTACAGAAGAGAAAGTTTTCTACAATGTTATTATTATCTATAAACTGTACATAGCAAATCAAGTGATCATCATTATTATTATTATTATGTGTCCTCATCCAGCTGCAACCCAAATTTCTTCCCTTCTTTTTTCAATAACTGGACATTGGAGGTCCTTCGTTATGTGCTGTATTCTGTGACTGATAGTGTTATTGGACAAAGGCACTTATGAAAGCTGCTTCCCAGCAGACTCACAGATCATAATTTTCACCATATCTATAGCAGCCGGTAGAATGAGTTTTTCTGCGATGGTATGAGGATAGAATTGCAAAATATAAAAAATTTTGCAATTCTATGTACCACCTTTATTACTGAGTTAATGATTTGCATCTTAGATGCAAATCATTAACTTTGACTGCTAGATGTTGCATCATTAACATTGTCTGCTAGATNGATATGAACAATGTAACAGAAATGATAAATTGTAATAAAAATTAAAATCAATTAAACTGTAGCAAAATGAGAAAATGAATGATTTATATACTAGTTACAATTTTTAAAATTAAAAATATTGAACAATTACATAAATTAACATGATTTTAAATTGTATTATTTGTTGCTTGTAAATAAATGATAGATTCAATGATTATAATGCTTAAAGAAGCAAAAGCAATATTGTATTTTTTAAAGCCATTTTTTGAGCATCCATCCTATAGTTCAGATCTATTCTTTCAGATTTTGAAACTTTTCTTTATTTGAAAAGATTTTTGGCTGTTTAGTAAATGAGCAATGATGATAATGTGTGGATTAGGTCTCTGTCAGAAGAATCATTCAAACTGTGACTTGCTAAATTCCAGAGATGATAAATGTTTAACTAATCATGCTAATTACATAAAGAAATAGTAACATGTATGTGCATTATTGCTTATAACTGTCATGTTTTTATTCTTGTTTAATTTTTAAAGATTAGGAAAACTTTTTTCTGGATACCCTTTTTTTTTATTAGAGATTGAAAAGCTATGGTACAAAGGGTATCTAGATACAAATATTTTACTTTTATATAGTTATATTGTAACAGTTTAACACTATAAGTAATTTTTAAAAAAATTATAGTTTTGTATAGTATTTATTGTGTAGTTATTTATTACTATTTTATCCCTCAAACATTACAGTATACATAAGTAATGACTTTCTAAGCTCTCATTATATTTTGTGATTAATTTATTGAACTTATATAAATTTAATAATACAGAATATTTCAGAATAATTTAATCAGATGTATTAAATTTGTGCTTGATTAATTTTAAGCTTGTGAAGTTTTTGATACATATTTAAAAATTTTGAAACAAAGTAATGTTTAAGTGCTATAAGTCAAAACAGTGCTTTTTTGAGTATTTCAAATTTCATTATCAGAACAAACATTGAACTGTAAACAGATTCCAGCATCAGATGTTGAAATCTGTTTGTCTTTTAGTGTTTGATCTGATAATGAGATATGAAATATTTTAAAAAAATAAAGAAATAAAATTTAATTGTAATAAAATGTTCTGGCTTAGTGAACTGTATATCTTTAATTTTATTTGAAGGAATTATTTTTATTATGAAAGATGGAGTCAATAATTACAAGGAAGTTGATATGTATTATTTATAAAGCATAATTTCAATATACAGTGGGTGATCGGTTAATGAATAGGACTGCGAACAAATTGGACAATGAACACTTTCATGAAAGATTTTTATGTTCAAACACGTTTGGATAAAGAACACCTCATAGAACAAACACAAGAAGAAGTGACATAAAATAATGAATACCAATTGGTTTTTCCTTGTCTCCAGATGACAATTCAAAACCTTTCAGAGTGAAGGAGATGTCAACATTGCTGCTCAACCCAATACTGATTGGATATTACTCCGAACTTTGAAACTCCCACTTGTAATTCCAACCTTTCTGACAGAAAGAATTTTTTATAGTCTTCACGAATTTTTTATAGTTTTTATAGGGCACTCGTTAAGCTTTGCATCAGTTTTTATTTTTGAAAGGTTAGAGTTTAACTGTCCCATCAGATATTCATTAATATTTCACACCAGATTTTGAATTCTGTCTGGACCTCATATTTAAATAATGTTTTTGTGTGCTAGTTGATTTCTGTTCTATGAATTTTTGTAAAATGTTTTTCTGAACATTTTATTTAAAAAAGAAACTGATAAGATTATGAAGCCTAAAAAGAGTGGGTTATCAAGAACTGTGCTCACCATAGAAACTAAGCAAGAGATAATAGCCAAGGTAGAGAGTGGGCAGATGTCTGATGTTGCTAGGCAGTATGACTTGAACAGGTCTACAGTAGGCACAATCTTAGCTAAGAAAGTTGTAATCAAGAAGACTCAGCAGCTAAAGGAGTAACTAAAATCACATGTGAGAAACAAAGATGTGTCATCCATAAAAAATGGAGAACGATTTGGATAAAAGAAAGGAAATTAAAAGAAATGTAACTAGTATGACTATCATTCAAGAGAAAGCTAGAGAAATTTTTGGAGAACTGAAGAAACAAACTCCACATTTGTCACATGAGGAGATAGAATTCAAGGTGTTTTGAAGCATGTCAGTTCTTCTCAACAATGACATTAAAAACATTTTGGAAAGAAAAATTTGATATTCTTGAAACTATCTGGCTCATTCAAAAGGCGTAGTCAGAAGTCACTCAAAACAGTTGAATTCTGATTGGCAAAAGCCATGTCCCACCTGCATTAAGCGAGATGGAGATGAAATCCTTGAAATTGTGACAACTGCTAGAGATCTCAAATTGGAGGTGAATGAAGATGACATTGAGGAGCTCATAGTGGAACCTGAAACTGATCTGACAACAGAACTCCAAGAACTCTTGTATGAAGAACACCAAGAATCTCAGCGAGATGTGTTTTCTTCTGAAAAAGAAGATGAAAGAGGACCAATGCCTACATCTGCTATTAAAGATCTTTTGAAGAAATGGGAGGATGTCAGAACAATAATCTTAGAATGGCATCCAAACCAGGTTCAGAAGAATAGATTTGAGGATCTCTACAACAACAACGCTATTAATCACTTTCAAAAAATCCTGAAGGAGAGAGAAAAGCAATCGACATTGAACAGATTCTTTAAAGCCCCACAAATGGAAAAAGAACATGACTGATAGAAATGCAAGAATATATATGTATATATTATTATACAAATAAATAAATGTAGTAAGAAAGTATATAATCATTTATTTACTTTTGGGGACCTCTAGAATGAATTAATCAAATTCTCATAAAAATCTGTGGTAACTTGATAATCAGTTAAAGAATAATTCATGTAGTGAACGTGGTCTTGGAATGGACTATGTTTGTTAACTGATCACTCACTGTACAATTCCAAAAGTAGGCTAAACAATGTAATGAGAAATAAAAGCTTTGCTTTTCAGTAATTATCCATTCTAGCATTCCCAACAATGATAACATCATTGTCAAGTGAAACTTTTAATGTTTCATTTAGTAAGTGAAGTAGTAATGTTTGTCATATAAAAGCCAATAGTAATTAATTAAGAAAGAAAAAAAATTAAAATTTGAAGTAACTTTCAAGCTAACACTGAATGAGTAAACAGTAGTTACAGACTTGAAAATATTATATTTCTAATAATGTAATGTTACAATTTTTTATGAAGTTGTTGTGTGTGTTTAATCAATAATTAAAGATATAATAACATTTTATTAAAGTTATGTTTAAAATGAGTTTTAATTTTTTAAATTCCAGTTATTTAACATTAAATTATATTGAATAAAAATATATATTTTAATATTGTTTGCAGATTTATCCCACAGAGCCTCCAGTTAGCAGCTTCCCTTCAACTCCTGCAACACCAGTGAGTTCTCCAACTCCTCTTACAGGTAATATATTTTTTATATTACATGCTAGTCTAAATATCTGACATTATCTAAAGAACTGTATTGAAAATGTTTTAATTGGATAAAATTTCCTTATGGTTAGCTAATGGCATGTAATCTATGATACTTGTAGATATGTTTACAGTGATAATAACACAGAAAATTTTGTTGGAGGGTAATGACACTACATAAAAATAGTTTCACCATAGAAGTTTCCAAAATATACCTGTACTGTACATATATAATACAGTAGAGCATCAATTATCCGAAACAATTCAGGACTGGGGTTGTTCAGATAAGTGATTTTTCAGATAACTGATCAGTTACGAAAAAATATATTAAATACAAAACTGTACTGTATATATTTTGTATCACATGGCTTACAAATACATATCTTACATAAAGTAGTACATTAAAGTAGGCCTACAGTTTAGGTTGGCAGGGAGGGGGAGAGTGCTGCAGCATCACAGCACTAGCAGAAATTTGAATTTGCCTACTGGAACACTTTCGGTTAACCGATGTCTCAGTTGATTGGTATTTGGTTAATTGATGCTCTACTATATACACAAAACTCAAATTGTTAGCAAAAGTTGAGTCTGAATTACCAGATTTTTTTCAGACTATTTTTTAGACTACCAATTAAGAATGGGTTTAATTTAATCTCTGCTTCCAGTTAGTCCTTTCTTTCAGAATTTTTTAAGAAACTTAATTAAATTTAACATTAATTTCTAATTTTTAATATTTACACAAGAATATGACTTTATTGCCTGTCTTTATGCCTAGTTAAAATTTTCCTTTATTATTGCCTGAGAATCTGGCAGTTTTGGCTTAAGTTTAGTTCAAGATGTTAATAAATAATAATAAATTTAATAAATGTTTTGCTAATAAAAATATTTTAATGCTGAAAGACAGTGTGTGAGAGCTGTCTATTATGTACATTTGCATCAAGTGCATCCAAAGGTCGGTCCACCAGTGGTCGAGCGGTCTTTGTACCCTGAACACTGGGAGTTCAGTTGTGGGTTTGCATCTTGCTCAGACGGGCTGGCCATGTGGAGTTTTCCAGGTTTTCTCCACATCTGTAATGCCTAAATAGGGCTAGTTTCCCTTAAAAAGACCTCCTCGAAGGCATCTCCCTAGGCAGATCGCCCAAGTGTTGCGTTGCCATAACTAAACTAAACAAAGCATCCAAAGGTCTTTCAACTGTAATGAAAATGTTTGATACATAAACAAATGGTAAACTCATGGGAGGTCAGAGGACAAATTGGACTATCAGATTGGTTAATTCCTGCCATAATTTTGACATTAAAAAAATAGTTATATTTGTTTAATTTTTGTAAAAACAGACATTTTATGATTTTGTTTATTTATAAAAAATAAAATTTATGTATCAGGAATGAACCCATGCCCTTTGCGTTATACTGGAATTCAATCAGCTGAAGCAATATAAATGAACCAAAATATTTATCAGATGTACTTAATTTATTATTTAATTAATTTAAGCTTAAATAATTTTTAGTCTATATCTGCACAAAGTAGAATTTTTTTCTTTTCAGTTGTCTACAATGTTAAACATAGCTAGTCCTTGATGTTTTTTTTAAAATTAAAGGAATTTATTTTTTACATTTAAAGCCAACTTTATTAACCATGGAAATAACCATTAGCCAAACTAACCATTTTACCAATAATGACTAATTATGTATAGTACATTAGTATTGTATGTCATTTTGAGGGCAATGACTATTGTTAAGAGGTTAAAAATAGAATTTTTAGTTGTTGGGTTGTTGTTTGGAGGTTATTTTGTATGCATTTTTGTTTGAAAAGAAATGTTTCTGAAAAAATATACATTAGTTCTTGCCATTAAAGCATATAATCTTTTTCTTTCACATTGGAAAAATTCTCAGATGTTGTACTTGGCATATATAATTGACAACTTCTGAGTTGTTTAGTGGTGAAAGCTTTGATATCAACATGTCAAAAGTTAAAGAAATAACTTTATTTAGTTATTAGCTAATTACATTTATTTTACTGTAATTCATTGACCTAGTAGTATCAATATGAGAGATAAATGATTTTTATGAAAGAGGATGGAGAGGAGAAAAACTTCAACAATTTTTTCTATAAACAGTTACTAGTTATTCCTTCCACTAGTCAGAATTAGAAAAGGTTTTTCATAAACAGAGATTCTGTACAATAAATACAGTATAATAAAGTGGCATTAGACATATGGTTTTTAAGGGCATATTTCAAAAATTTGCTAATAACTTTTAAACGAGGAAGATCTTTATCTGGAGGTACCATTTGTTTTTATAAATGTTACCAAATTCATTTTATATTTTGCAAGAATTTCTACTTTAATTATTAAAATGTCCTGTAAATTTTCTCCATAAAGGCATGTTTTAGTTTAGTTTTTATCTGTTGTTAAAACTTTTTATTGAGGTTAATTATATTTTATGCAATATGATATCACTTCTGTAACTGCATATGATGCTTCCTTGTTTGTATATAATATAAAATTATTTTTAAAAATTAAATTGAAGACAAAGTCTGTTGAAAAAAGGAATCACCATTTATTCACATTCAATGTTCTGGAATACAAACTTTTGATAACTAACCTTTCACTGTAGGCTACTTGGCCATCAAAATTAAAAATTTCCTTAAAAACAAAGAAAAAAAAAATATCCTATTGAAAACACAAGTTTAAAAATTGGAACTGCCAATATTACAGATGTCTTCTTTCCTTCCGTCCTTACCATTTGGGGATGTTAGAGCTTTTATCTATCAAAGCAAGAGCTGGTAAATATAGATTTTCAGCTGCCCCTGGTGATGAATCTTATATAAAATTATTGTGTACAAATATGAAATTGTTTTTATTTCTTTGTAAAAGAAAACTTCTTTCATCTTAGTAATCCTGAAATTGCAATCCCTAGTCTTCACTTCATGTCAAAGAGCCTGAATGCAAAAGCTCTTTTAGGATGATTACAAAGTAAGGCATTCATGAGAAATTCTAAATAATAGTTACGCAGATGCTTTGATGGGCAGAGATAAACGTTTGATGAGAAGTTAATCTGAATGAGAGATTGTTGAATCTTTAGTCTGCATGAAGTAAGATGAAGATGGCATATCAGATTTTTTAGTATATATACATACCATATTATTAGAATATTTTTAGCTAAAATGTAAGATTGTAAAATTTTATCATGATGATGTGTAGTTTTAGTAAAATTCTTTCTTACTTTTTCTCTCAGAGTTTAATAGGTTTCAAAAATGCTATATTTCTTTCAACAGAGTTATAAGTTTTGTTTTAAAGGTAAATTTAAATCCTAAATTAAGGAGTATTTTGTGTGTGGAGATAATGTTCTGGATTGTTAATTTTATTTTATTTATGCAGCTAAATTAAAACAGAATTTCTATAATGATGGATATTTACATTTGCAGAATGCATTACTCTGAATTTTAATTTATTTCTTTGGAATAATTTCTCTTAATTTTCTGTAAATCTTTGTTTATATATGTGCTTCAAGTATGTGATCCTGTACAAATTCTTATTGCATTATATTTATCTAATGATAATATGGCTTCATATTTTCAAATATCTGAAATTTAATCATTTAATTATGTGGGGAGATAAATAAATAAGGTTCTGAAATCTGGTATGATAGGAAGAATTTATTTACAAGAATGTGAGATACACAGAATGATAGTCCCATCTGTTCTCTACTTTCCAATGTAACTAACTATCGTCAGTTTGCAAACATTTGTTTCCTCATTTACCAGTACCTCAAATTTCCAGCAAATTAGTTTAATGAACCAAATATACAAATGTTTTCAGTTTACAAAATAAAATGAAAATGTTTTTTATTTGTTTATTAAACCTATTTGCTGGAAAGGTGTGAATGGTGTTGATTTTACAAGAAGGTTGTGTTCAGAGCATAAAAAATGCACTGCACCTGAATATTAACATCATCATTGTTCTGAAAGCTTTTCCCTTACAGTTTCTTGTTCAGTGTAGAGAGCAAGTGAAAATCACTTGGCACTAAATCAGACTGTAAGGCAGATGTTTCAAGTGTTCCCAACCCAGTGGCTGTAGCATTGTGCAGGCATATGTTTCATCCACAAAATGACACCCACATTCAATAGACCTGGTGACTTTTGCTTTTTTTTAATTGCTGATTTCAGCTTGCAGAGAATTGCACAGTAATGAGCAGCACTGACAGTTGATCTGTGTTCAAGAAGTTCCACAAGGAAAACTCTCTTGGTGTCTCAGAAAACTGTTAAGAAGACCTTCCCTACAGAATTTGTTACTTTGAACTTTTTTGGAGTATGGAGTGGAAGCACACTTATGTGTCTCCATTCCATAGATGCAACTTTCAATTTGGGGGTGAAGTGGTGGTGGGCCATCTTTTGTCTTCTGTCACTGCCCAGTCCAGAAAGGCATTTTTATCCTTCTGACAACAAATGAGGTGTTCCAAACACAAACCCATTCAATCATGATTCATAGCTATGAATTGGCGAGACACCTATCTTTCAGCCATTTTTCTCTACCCTAGTGTTTCTTGAATGATAATGTGAACTGTACCAAAGGAGATTTCCAACCATTCAGCCATTTCACACAATTTGATCCTTTTGTTTTCTTGAACCAAAGAATTCATGCGTTTAACATTTTCATTCTCAGAGGATAGTCAACCAGCTTACTGTTCATCTCACAAAAGTCACTGCCCACTGGAGTACTCTGGATACCATTTCCACATGGTCTGTTCAGACATAAATTTTTACAAACCTTCTGTAAATTTCATTCCTGGATTGATATCTAGCCCATTTTTACTAAATACAGTCCCTATTTCCTTATTAGTCAAGCTCTCTATAATTTGAATTTCTGATATCTCTTTCTGCCAACAATGCAGCAGATACACTTGGAATGGTAAACACTTCCTAAATATGACTGCTATGCATGACTAGGACATGCCAGCACCACCAGACGTGTCACTACCTGGGAATGTAGTCTGCATTCTTACAAATCATCTAATGGAGATATGCCAGACCACTGAAACTTATTTATTGATCTCTCGTTGTATATCAGGTTTTGTAATTTTAATTTATACTTTAATTCTTGTTCTGTAATTAGAGTTCATGAAAACCGAAGTGAATGTTTATAAATAATATATTAATGTTAGTTTTCAAATATTTTTTTATTACTAAAAGTAAATTTATTGACATCTGTATGGAATATCAACATTTTTATAAATAAAAGTACAGTTTATGTCATTCTTAATAATAACATTTTTATTTAAAGAATAATTTGAATTTGTGATTTTTACACTTCACATTTATTTACTTCAAATAAAATTTTAATTCTTTACAGCTGTCACACATTGGTCTCGAAACACTTCACAGGCAGCTGCTCCACCTACAGCCTATTCTGATGGAACAGTGTTACCATTGGTGGGAACTGAATTTAAATTTTTAAATAGCATAATTATTTATAGTAGTATTAATAACTCAGTTATTATTAAGATATATTTTAAATTTAAATTTTTATTTTAAATAATAATAATTTTATTACATATTATTATATAATTAATTTGATTACATGATTGTTATATAATCATTACATGTAATCAAGTTTATACAGCTTATACAATTTAGTTCATATAAAATTAATGTTGAATTTTAAGTTCTCTTTCTGATTATATTAGTGAAATTTTATTTTGTTTTGTTCACAAATTTTTCTGTATTTTGCATAGGAATGCATGATCTGATCTGATGTTACTTAAAATAAAACATACATGGATTTATTTTTTTACAGTTAAAATATGATTAATTATTATATTTTGTCTGCATGGTTATTGTTGCTTCAGTCTTCAGTTGCATGTAGACTGGCTTTGACTACTCCTTGACTACTAATGTAAAAATTTGGTTGTATAATTGATCGAAAAGTTTGAGCTTGCTATTTAGCTGCATGTCTTTTTGTTTAATTCTGTGTCTATGTTCTGAACTCTAGCAAGCTAGAATGGAAGACAGATTTGATGAAGCCATAAACTATCTTAGAGATGATGTCGAGGTAATGATTTGAACTATTTTACATAACATTCCTTGAGCTTATTTGATTAGTGTTAATTTTATTTATTTTCTATCAGGTAGGTATTTGGTAATTAAATCTTGGTTAATTCTATATTTCCAAAATTATTACTAGAGCTGAAATCAAAGGAGTTTAATTGTTAATGATATAACTAGAGAATACTTCTTTTTAATTAGTTGATTGATATGCATTTTGTAATTGTTTTTAGATAAGATTTTCTGGAAGATTTTTTCAAATAATAAACAAATAACTATTTCATATGAAAAGATGAGAAATATTTATATTTTGACATTTTGTAAAAATTTATCAATTTTGGTGATAGTAAATGTAATTGAAAATTTTTATTTCTTTGAAATATTTTTTTTTTTTTTTTGTTTTATTTCTACAGATGTCTTCTTTCCTTCC
>NW_019386150.1:328047-359434 GCF_000671375.1 Centruroides sculpturatus | reverse complement strand
GCACAAAATTATTTTAAAAATTTTTTTCAAAAATATTCACAAAATAATAATACTAATATATATATATATATATATATATGTAAAGGATGCATCAATTTATTGGTATTTACCATTAACATCAAATAATTAGCAGTTGTAAGATTTTTTAAATGTGAAAAATTTAAATGTCTGATAAAATTAATGATAACTAATATCTTAAAATGTGATATTTAGTTAAATTATTTTAATTATATATTAAAGTTAATAAAATATTGAAATTTTTACATTGAAACTCAAATATCACCAAAACCAGTGGCATTGGTTAATGGCTTTGTGATGATATATTAAAATTTAGATAATTTTGATTCTGTGTTAGTATAAAATTTATCAAATATTTACAGAAAATAATTTAACAAATAATATTTTCATGCTTAATTTATCATATAGTTACTGCTACATCTACTTATGTAATTTGTGATTTTTAATCCATAAGAAAGGATGGATAGTGTTTGTTAATATTGTTATAATATTAACTGTATTTTTTATTATTGTTGTTTAATTTAAAAACAGTTAATTTTCTGATTTAAATAGATAACTCTAAATCAAAGTTACAAAATCTGCAATAAGACAATTCCAACAAACAAGGAGGTGAGATGATATTTTAATGTTTCAACTATTGATTATTTGGATTATTTAATCAATTAATGGCTTATTTACATTTAAGGAGACTGAATAACTATGTAGTAATTTTTAAATTTAATAAAAAATAAATTACTTTATGACAAATAAATTTAAGAGAGAGCAGATTGAAAACTGTTCTTTTTTGAAATATTTAATTAGATTCATTATGAAATAAACAAACAAAAAACAATCTTAACTTTGATTTAACTAAAGCCATAGTGCTTCAAAATTGGTAGGTTTTATAACCATGCTGTGTTAAACTGATTAAAATAATTTACAAATAAATTGCCATGAATAGTAAATGGTGTTACATCTCATGATGGTTTTAACATTTAATATCTCATTTTAACTATTGTCAAAAATATTATTTATTGGTCATCTTTTTGATGGCTGGAAGTAATTACCATACATGTTTTATTGTTGACTTCAAAATTTATGACAAAATTATGTTTTTATTAAATGAACTTTATTATTACTTTAACCCAGGGGTGAACAAACTTTTTCCTTGGGGACCTCATTGGACACCTGTAGTCTCCAGCATGCTGCAAGTGAGAAAAATCTAAATTGATAAGACAATAAACTTTATTTTCATATAAATACACATTTTGTAATTATATAAGTATATAAATTTGGCACACAATAGAAAGTAGAAAATAAAAAGTAGCATGTTATTTATTCATGTTACTTCTTAGCCTAAATTTTACTTAGCTACTCAGACTATTAG
The DNA here is from genome assembly GCF_000671375.1 of Centruroides sculpturatus. Taxonomy (NCBI): domain Eukaryota; kingdom Metazoa; phylum Arthropoda; class Arachnida; order Scorpiones; family Buthidae; genus Centruroides; species Centruroides sculpturatus. The sequence goes on along the minus strand of NW_019386150.1, from coordinate 358,050 downwards.
TTGCTGTTATGCCATTGTTAATGGGAACTAAGCAATTGTTACAATTCTGCTGTAGTTTGTTGTAGTTAGGATTCAGACTGCTTATACTAATCACAAGATACTGTGAATTTGAATCTGTCAAGACACATTTTATTTGAGATTTTAATATTTAGGCATGAGAAAGTCTGTTCACAAACATAGATAGAAGCAAAGAACACAAATATTTTTGTAGTAAACATTTTCAAATGACCAAACTTTTCTGTACTAAGTGAAGCATAAAATTCAGTTAGTTTCATACTCTTAAAATTATCCTTCAGTACATTGTCTGCTTGAAGATAGTTAATTTGAACTGCTGATCAGGGTTTCTCAAACGGGATCCCGGTTTCTTTTTAACCTGGGAAATTTTTTTCAACCCAGGAAATCCCAGAAATTTCTTAAAAGTTCATTTTTTTCTTATTTCGTGTTAAGGTTGAGGAAATTTTGCAAATAGAAAGTATAATTAACTCATAAATGGTCAGAATACATTTGTATTTATTAATTTTAAACCTACTTATTAGTTTTAAATTTTTGCTTGTTATGGCATGTCACAAATAGTCAATAATCAATATGTACTTTATTTGTGGCAGGACTCAGAAAATTCTTTACTTGTCAGAAACTGTAATATCTGGAATAATTGTGCTGAGGCTGTCTTACTTTTTAACCATGCCCGGTAGCTTCAATAACTGCATAATGCCAGGTTGTGCAAACTGGGCAAGGATACAAGTCACTTAGATTTTACAAATACGTGAGCCGTTCACAGCCCAGCACATGTATTTATGAAATCTAAGTGACTTGTGCAACATGGAATTCATATAAAACGGAAAAATCAAGTGTTATAGGGGGGTCGACTGTATGAAGTTTTTCTTCATAAATCTGGTTATTAAAGACAAACGAACTGCCAATTTATCAGGCTGTAAGCTTGATGTTTCTATTAAAGCAGCTAAGATAGACAAATCAAGAATACTAGAGAGCAAAAGAAGTACAGTGGTTAACGAACAGTTCAGATAGCGAACAAATCGGATAACAAACACTTTCACGAAAGATTTTTATGATTGGACAACGAACACCTGTTTGGTTAATGAACACTTTACTGAACAAACATAAAAAGAAGTGATGGAAAATAACAAATACCGATTGATTTTCCCTTGTCTTCAGATAACAATTCGAAACCTTTCAGAGCGCGGGAAACATCATCATTGATGCTCAACACAATACCAAACGGATAGTATTCCTCCAAGTTTTGAAACTCTCCCTTGTAATTCCAGCTTTTTGTTTACCTTTCTGACAAATAATTTTTTATAATATTCGCGAGACTGTCAGACGGGCACTTGTTAAGTTTTGCCTTGGGGTTTATTTACAAAAGGGGAAAGTTTAACTGTCCCATCGGATTATTCATTAATGTTTTAATACCAAATTTCGAATTTCATCCGGGCCTTGCATTAAAATAATTTTTTGTGGGCTAGTTGATTTCTGTTCTCTGAATTTTTGTAAGTGCTTTTCTGAACTTTTTATTAAAAAAAAAAACTGATAATATTATGGAGCCTAAAAAGAGGAGTGTCAAGAACTTTGCTCACCATAGAAACCAAGTAAGAGATAATAGCCAAGGTAGAAAGTGGGCACAAAATGTCTATTGCTAGGCAGTATGGCTGGAACAAATCTACAGCAGGCACAATCTTAACTATGAAAGATATATAAAGAAGTCTCAAGCTGCTAATGGAGTAATGAAAATCACGTCTGAGAAATAAAGAGCATTTTAGAGTTCATAATGGAACCTGAAACTGATCTGACGACAGAAGAACTCCAAGAACTCTCAAATGAAGAATACCAAGAAACATCAGCGAGATGTGTTTTCTTTTGGAAAAGAAGAAGACAAAAGAGGACCAATGTCGATGTGAGAATACGTCCGAGGGGACTGAGCCCTCTAATCGTTGAGTTGGTAAAACTTGCCCACTTTATCTTTGGGATGGCTTTTTTTCGAGTGGCAAGGGAGGTGAGCAAGTTGGCAGGCGTCTTTTCAAAGACAGGAGACAGAGTTTTTACAGATAACAAGAAGAATTTATTATATAACTAAACCTATGATACATAAAACTAAGCCTAAGATTAGATGCGGTTAAATGAGGTTACATATACACTCTTCTGGAAGGGTTAAAAACATGACATTCATTGTCAGTTTTTATTTTTTTTTAACAGTAGCACTCATTGTTAGGGATAGGTCACAAAATTTGAAGTTTAGAACAATGCTTACATGACCTGCAAACTATTGCAATTAATTATCAAAGTGATTCAAACACAAATGCAAAAAAAATGTATATATGTTTACTTGTGGATTGCAAAGTGTCTTTGGTTAGCTTTGTATGATTGAAACATCAATGAACAGTACACCAGGGCAGCACTGGGACTGCAAGTGCTATCAATCAGTTTAACTCCAATTGACTAATAGCATTCACAATTACAGTCCAGACCTAGGTGTGCACATAGTTATGTATGAGGTTGCTCATTTTTTCAAATGTTCCAAAACATGTAGTGATTGTGTATTTAACTTATTACTTTTATTAAATTAATAAAATTACAAAATTAGTGAACTTGTATGTGGGCTATAGAAAATAACATTTTAGGCCATGGTTTGCCCATCCCTGCTTTAATGATATATATTTAAAACTAGGACTACAAAGTTTGTAGTCTGCTGGATATAATAATATGAGTAAGGCATACTATTTCTAGAAGTTTTATTTAATATAAGTGACATGATATCTGTGGAAGGGCTGACTACATTAAATAATAAATATTTTATTAATTTTAACAAATATACCTTGAATAAATTCCATATACATAGTGCTTCTTACCAATTTGTTTTTCTATGTTGTGAATGTTCAGGATGGATGTATGTACACTGTATTTGATTCTATTTCTCTGTTAATGAATGTAATATCTGATGTATTGTGTTACATAACTTATCTGCAGTTATAGTTTTATCATAGTATATTTGTTTTTAATACTGTCTGTGTTATGCATTTCTAAAGCTTAATAATTTGCATTGATGTGCAAATCTTTGATATATTATGTTACTTGAATATGTCTATATCAGTAATTTTCGTAAATTAAGCATCTTCATCTTGATATGGTATATTGTATTTTTATAGGCTTGATATGGCATTTTCTACATAAGTCACCTGTAAATGTTGTTGTTTAATGCATGTTTTTGATAATTTTATTTTTGTTTTTGATTTGATTTCTAAGGTAATTACAAAGCAAATGAGGTATTTTCAAGCAAACCACTATTTTGGCAATTTTCTTAATATGATCCTGACAAAATTATAAGAAAATCTATCATATAGTTCTTTCTGAGTCCATGATTAGTCTAAATTTGGTCTAAATGTAAAAAATTTAGACCAAATTAGTTATATTAAAATTTATTGGTGTATTGGTTATATCTACAAGAGTATTGTGCAGATGTAGTTATTTATATATATTAATACATAAGAACTAATTCTATCTCATCTAGAATATATTTGGGCAGTTCATAAAAATCATAAAGATCTTATTGTTTGCATATATTAATGATTTCTCAAAAGTTGGGATGTAATATGATCTTTTAAATTTATTTATTGAATGACCCTGGGTTTAAGACTAATTTTCTTTTTTTTCTGTTTTTTTTCTTTATTAATATTAAATTGATGTCATTCACTCAATCTTTGGCTTGCTCAATTTATGCTATTATTTCATTACTGCATTGTATATATAAAACTTTGGAAGTTTTGCTAAAAATAGAGGCAATGCTAAAAAGTCCCGAATTTCATGAATGACATTTTATATTTTATAAGAAAAAATATATTATCCAGAAATATAATTTTTGATCAGAATGCTTATAAGAAACCAAAAAATTAATTTAAAAAGAATGAATCAAATAACTTCAGAAATTGAACAGAATGTGAGAATCTTTATAATTCTATTCTGTTTAACCATAGAAATAAATGACTACTACTGTTTTACATTTCTGGATCCCAAAAACCTCAAATCCTTTACTGACAGTTTCAACAAACTATAAAAGGTGCTGTATAAATTTAAATTGGAAGATGCAAACAGGGCAAGTTTGTTTATATTGATATTAAATGATGTCTTACATGTTGTTAATTGAATATAGGCTTACATTATTTGAAAAAAGTGAAAGTGAGTACAGATTATATTAGCTTTTATTAGCAGATTATAAGAAAAAAATTGGTTAAGTATTATTTTTATTGGATCATGTTTGCAATTTCTAGCATTTATTTATATCGTATTGCTTAGAACCATTTTTACTGTTTATAAAGAAAATTTAATGACAATAATTGTTTAGGATTTCAATTGTATTTGTAGTGCTGGAAGTTTAGGAAAATACAATACATTTGTACATTATTTTTGTTTGCTTATAGAATTGTTTCATTTTAACGTGCGCGCGCACACACACACAGCTGACCAAGTAAAATGCAACACCATGATGGACTATAGATATTGAAACAATATTTATTGAACATTCATTCATCGTTTTATTGTACAGATAACATGTACATCCTGGTCTCGCAGAAAGCATTACCAGGGAACATGATGTACGTGTTGGACAAATAACATAGGACGCAAGAGTGAAATGATTAAATTGACAGCTTTGTTTGACTGGCAGAACATGAAAAAAATCAGTATTTTGTGCAGCTACCCTGAGCAGAAATAACAGCTGCTACATACTGGGGCATTGAATGAAAGAAGCTTTGGATGACTGTTTGGGATATGTCATACCATGCTGCTTCCACACATTACAAAAGTACATTAGTCTTCAAATGGATTGAAAGAGTAACATATTTTTAATGAGGCATAATTTAGTGTCCTATATTCAGAAACAGCATACAGATACATTTCCAATACTTAAAATCAACTCTCTGTTCTCTTTTTATTTTTCTTTGCAGTGGTGGTACTGATGCACAAGATTTGCCATATCCCTCCAAGATCAATGCTGTATAAAATTACAAGCATAATGGAAGCTTTTTTTATGATGATGCATTTTTCTTGGCCAGCAGTATATAAAAATAAGTTGGATATTAAGATGTTTCAATAATTCAAAATTTTATGTATATGTGAGAATCCGGATTAAAGGAGGAGTCATTTTTAAAGAAATTAGAAAAAAGAGAATGATTTAAATTTAATTAGAAATTAATATTTTGTAACTTTGACAAATTTTCGAACAACAGATGTCAAAACTTTCGATTTTGATAGGAAGTTCATTTCCTTTGTCTGATGTTTAGTAAGTTGAATGAGAAACAGCCGCACATGAGACTTGGCTGGCTGTAAGCCATCGACTCGTATAAAAGGGACATTTTCCCACCATTCCGGGTATTCCATCAAAGAGGTTACCATACAGACTTTATGCAGTTCATTGAAAGAAGTACTTGCCACATAAACTATGATGAAGGCCATTCCACGTTAAGAGGACTGCCATATACATGTCGATTATATTATAAGAGCACATCCATAGATGTTATGATTCCTAAACATCTCCCTGATCATGAGTGTTCATATACAAGATACTTACGGAACTGTAAGGTAGTATAATCTATTTAGATTGATGTGAACTCTCTCTCACGCATATAGATTAAAGTTAGATAGTTGGATTTTCTCTCTCGAGATAGGTTCAGAATCTATTATTTGTAATCCTTTTAATTGTAATATTATTTTTATTTGATTCCATTAAATATTTTGTTCTGTTACTTTAAACATGGTCTCTTCAATGACTGAAATCCACGCCCATGTTCACTCCATGTACTTACGTCTCCTCACTTGAAATTCCTTGTTTATGCATGTTAATCTGCAGATTAAATAGATTAACTGGTGTCAAGAAAATAACGTCCAGGAGATCTCATGAACTCCTGGACTAAATTTAAACATCTTAGGAAGTCATTCATTGACATTAGAGATCGGATCTCACGATCTGTGCAGAATAAGTGGTCAGACAGGATTAACCCTTCACCACCTGCTTATCTCACATATACAAATAGGCAATATTCATATAACATAGAACTTTTTAATAAAACCAAGAATAGCAGCAAATCTCTGACATGTTATTTCTAATCTTTTGTTTGTGAAAACCTTGCAGTTATATTATAGGATTTTTTGGTGACTGTTTGTGACTCCAAACTGTTGATTCACAACAGTGGGGAGTCACAAACAAAATATTATGAATAACAAAATATTGGGAAATTCCAATGTTTTTATTGGGAGATAGCTTCCTTTTGTTTAGGTTCTATACTGCTGGACTTGTGCTTGTTTGAGATTGTTAAATATTGGACTTTGAGTATACAGTTTATGCTTTAAGATCTTATTAAAGTTATTTTTATTTAATTGATTATTAATTTTTCTAGGTACATATCACTAAAGTTATTAAAACCTAGTTCAGACAAGCAGAATTTATGTGGAACTCAATAGTATGTTGAGAGACTTCCTCTTTTATATGGAACAGTGGCTGTGTGGTTACTGTGCAGCAGATGCACCAATTATTAAGGCATACTAATTTAAATATAATAATTCGCACTTAATGGAAAGTCTGTGGTGATGGAACATCACCACTTGTCAGCCTCACCCATAGAGGAATGGACACTACACAGTGATTGCAGATTGATTATGAACTATTGCATCTTCAGATTAATGGTGAATTTGGAAAGATTATCTGACATGGGTGGGTATCTGGTCATAGGAAAGTTAGATATTGAAATATTTATTATGGAGTTTTAGAAAACGCCACATTTCAAAGTATGATATAATTTATTAAAGCTTGGAAACAACATTTTGAAGTAATTTAAAAAATTTGATTTCATTTTCTCCAAGCTGGTTAAACAACAAATAAAGCTTAACACTGGATGTACTCAATAATTTTTAAGAATTGAAGTCTCAGGAGACTTTAGTTCTTAAAAAGAATACTACTATTACATGGTAATGAGCATTCATGGCAACTGGATAACTGAAAACAAATTCTTCCATCTTCCATCCACAGTACATCTTTGAATAAACAATGTTGTACCATGTGTTAACTGCACAGCTGTTCTGTAGAAATTCATTTGAATGAGACCTAAGAATTTTACTGGAATAATTTATTTGTTATGAATTAAATTTTAGTCCTGTATTATGCCTAATGAGAGTAAAAAATTACAATCAGAACAGACTTTATTTCTCTAAAATTAAAGATACAAAATTTAGATTGTCTTGAAAAAGGAAAACATATTAGACATTACCAAAAGTTTAAATTTAAAAGAAGAAACAATTCAGATTATAGAAGGAAAATGAACAAAAAATTAGAACTACTGTAACTGCAGGATCTTTTATTTTGCAGATTTTTATCTTTTTGAATGCAATTACTCTTTTCATATATGAATTTAGTTCTGTATAGCATGGTTTTTCCACTACACAAGATTTTTTAGGATCCTAACTATCATGTTATATCAGGTTGCCTGTATTTAGAATTTGGTTTGAATCTTTGAGTGAATTAAGTTATATCTATATTGAAAGTGTTTGCCAAGTCTTCATAAAGACTTCCAAGCAAGCAATAATTATCATTGTGTGATTATTATTTTAAATACAGTGGGTGATTGGTTAACGAACAAATCAGATAACGAACACTTTCATGAAAGATTTTTATGATTGGACAACGAACACATGTTTGGATAACAAACACTTACTGAACAGACATAAAAAGAAGCAATGAAAATAGCAAATATCGATTGATTTTCCCTTGTCTTCAGGCAACAATTCGAAGCTTTTCGGAGCGCTGGAGATGCCGACATCAATGCTCAACCTGGAATATACTCATCAGATAGTATTCCTTTAAACTTTGAAACTCTCCTTGTAATTCCAGCCTTTTATTTTTTCAAAAGAAACAATTCTTTTATAGTATTCGTGAGACTGTTGGGCGGGCACTTGTTAAGTTTTGTGTCAAGTTTTATTTTTGAAAGGTAAAATAGCAAAGGTAGTGAGTGGGCAGAAGATGTCTGATGTTGCTGGGCAGTATGGCTTGAACAAAACTACAGTAGGGTGCAGTTCAATCTTATCTAAGGAAGATACAGTATAATCAGGAAGACTCAAGCAGCTAAAGGAGTATCAAAAATCACTTCTGAGAAAAAAAGAACATTGAAGAGCTTATAATGGAACCTGAAACATATCTGACGACAGAAGAACGCCAAGAAATCTTGAATGAAGAACATCAAGAAACTGAGCTAGATATGTTTTATTATGAAAAAGAGGATTAATGCCGATATCTGCTATTAATTAAAGATCTTTTGAAGAAGTGTGGGATGTCAGATCAATGGCCTTAGAATGGCATACAAACCAGGTTGAGGTTAATAGGTTTAGGGATCTCTACAATTACAATGCTATTAATTACTTATGAAAATCCTGAAGAAGAGAGAGAAGCAATCAACATTAGACAGATTCTTTAACCCCCACACACAAAAAAACTTAACTAATAAAAATGCAAGTCTGCGTATATATGTATTTTTATTATTACATATAAATGAACATAGTAAGAAAGTATATATTTTTTATTTTTTGGGGTCTCCAGAACAAATTAATCAAATTCCCATACAAACATATGGTAAATTGATAATTGGTTAACAAACAATTCGGATAGCAAACAAAGTCTTGGGATGGATTATGTTCGTTAACCATTCACCCACTGTATTAACATTATACATAATTAAAATATTTATATATCATATAGAGCTTTATAAAAATTTACTGTGAAACCATTTCAATAAAGAACTTATGTAATTTAAGTGTTTCTTGTTTTTTTTTCTTTTGGAGAAATGATGAAAAGATAATGTTTTATATTTCTGTCTAGTTGTTGTGTGATGCATGAGAAATATTTTGATGCATTTCAGTCACCCTAAATTCTTAAAACAGATTACTTGTCTTGTCCTGTTTATATCAGAATTTTTGCTGCCAGATAGCATGGATTTGGCTAGAATAATGAAGTTCTTATTTTGGTTAATATTTTCAGTAATATTAATGGAAAATTTATTCTATTTATATAAAATATAAAAATAACCTATTTATAGTTATGTAGATTATAACTGCAGCTGTTTAATAACTGTTCTTTATTGTCACGTAACACTTGTTTATCACTTAGACCATTTTATTTCATCTATTAACAACTAATCTAACAATTGGAATTTATTTAGATGAAACATCAAGGAATATTGTTACTGGAGAATGAAAGATTTAAGAATAAGTTATTCAGTTTCTTTTGTTATCATTGATAGCATAACATCATTTATGAGTTTGTTTAATTATCTTTTAAAAATCTAGCAAGCAGATTGTAACTAGAAGAATGTGGTTTTTTTACCTTTTAAGATGGTTTTATATAAATTTTATCTATATTACTTTATATTTATTAATTTTTTTTGTGACCATTAAACATGCTAATGTTTGCTAATTAACAATGCTAATGTTGTGATGTTTGCAATTTAGTAGTGCATTGCAATTTTACATGATTTATTAACTACAGTAGATAAAAAAAGAAAAATTGTCCTGTGGTGTTACTTTAATAACTGGAAAAAATAAACAAAAATGCATTATAACTTAAAATTTTGACCTGTGTTTTTTGTAAAACAATTTTATCATTATCAGGCAAAAAATGGAACACAAATAGGGTTAAATATCAATATTCTATAATGTTTTAAATACTAATAATCTATAAAACTATTCTACAGCGCTATTAGAGCATATAAAATTAAAAGTTTTTTCCTCTTCTTTATCACTACTCATTTTGTTTACTTAAAATGAGTTAATAAATGTTTATTAAAAAAAATTATATCTTATAAAAAAGTTGTAAAAAAATTTGTAAGTAATAAAAATTTTAATTAATAATAATCATTTACAGTTGGTTATTATTTATTTCTTATATCAAGTTTAGTACACTTTGTTAACTGAAAATCACTTTTATTTTATTATGTTAAAAATTGTAAATGACTTGTTAATTATGGTAGTTTTATTCGTAATCAATAATGAAATAAATAAGTAGTTCTTTGTCATGATGATCTAAAAAAACATTCAAGGATTGCTAGTGCTGAACATGTAGAAAATGTGGGTATCTGAGATAATTCAGGTTTCCCAACCTGTGGTTTACAATCCTCTTGGATCTGTGAATGTGAATGTTGAAATTTCTTGAGTTTTAAAGAAAAAAATGCGTATTAATTTATATTGTGAAATTAATGATATGCTTCTTGTAATATTTGTTTTTATTACAAATAAAGCCACTAAAGTTTAAATTTTAAAAATATAATTGTTTTTTATTAAATTTAAAATGTTTTAAAGAAAGATATTGTTTTAGAGATTGAGTTTGGATTTATAATAGAAAAATGCATTATTATACATTTTCAATAAGATTTTACTTTAATGAAAGATTTTATTCCCAATGAAAAAGCTAAAAAAATTTATAAAGTTTGATTAAAGAAAGAAGTAAGAGTTTAAAGTCATATTAATGTAAATAATTGCAATTTTTCAATAAATATTTTATTATAAACTCTTAACTTTATTTCTATTACTAATTAAATATGTTTGTTTGATGAGATAAGGCATTGTACCAGGAAGATACCTGCTGGGAAGACTTTGTAAGGGAAACTGTCTCTTATTTAGGTGTTAAACACAAGAAGAAAACCTAAGAAACTACATGGCCTGCCTGTTCGTCAGGCCTGAATCCATGATCAGCTATCGGTGTTTAGTGGTTTTTTTCCACTTGGCTATAAGTGGATACACTTAAATATGTACTTTTTACATTATACTTACATACTTTTTAAATATCTCCAATACAAATTCTTTCATCTCCAGGAAAGATGTCTTGCATCTCTGGAGCACATGTATTCAGGTTAAGAATCGTTGTCTTATATCATCTATAGAATCTGTCCAAATAACAAAATGTTTTGGTTTTCCAGATGTGGTAACATATTTCTGATGAAATTCAGAAAATTTATTTTTTAATTTAGGCATTTTATCTCTTATATAAAGTTTTATGCTAATTTTCGATTATATTATTATATGCATTATTATCTGTTTAGTTAAACTTTTAGAAATAATTTGAAGATATGATCTCTATGATTGAAGATTATCAGACTAAATTTTCAGTTACATTATTTGCATAAATAGTAAATTTGATATGCTCCATTTCTTTAAAAATGTATGAGGAATATACATTGGTTAGAAAGTTTTCAAAAGATTTTAGTAAACATTTACATATAAAAAGATTTGTTTAAGCTCTGACCTGAATATAGACTAAATTATAATTTTTTAAGCTGTTTCATTATTACTATGATTTAAATTGTAAAATTGGAAATTTAATGTGCAAATTATTGCATAAAATTTTATTTTCTTAAATCAAATTTCTTTCTTTTCTTCCAAAAACTTCCTTATAATATATGTTTTCATTTAAAATATATAAAATATAATTTGTAATTGGACTGAAAAGAAAATTTTATAAATTTTTTATGATCTTAACGACAAAAAAATTTTAATTCACATGCATTGTTTATATTTTCCTGGAAAACTAATACTAAAAGTATTTGGAACAATATTTTCTTGTTAAGTTCATATTGAAAAATTTTTGTAGTGATTACAGTTTAACTGAAACAGTAATTTAGGGATTTTTAGTAGTTTCTAGATTAAAGACTATCCTTGGTACTAATGGCCTTCATTTAATTATTTGTATTAAAGCATTCCCTTTGTAATATTACTATGCTTATTTGTGTCTTTAAAAAACTTAATTTTTTCATCTATCTAAATTATTAATGAGTTTTGAGTTATCTACTGTGTCAATTATTTTCATTTAAAATTTTATTGGTTGTATAAAATAAATTGATTATTTTAATTTCTTTAATTTCTTCATACAATGCTTAACACACTTTAAATGAAAAATGATGGAACTTATTAAACAGTAAAACTTTCCTAAATCATCCATTTTTGTTCTGGTAAAATTCTATTTAATGTACTTTTTCTAAAGCAGTTCAAGAAATTTTCCAGCTAAGGATATTTTTTTTAGAGAATGAAAACATAGCTAAATAAAAACTTTGTTTTGGCTCTTGAATTTAGCATTTTTTCCTAATAAAGTTATGTTGAAAATTGGTTGCTTAGGGAGAGAGTGAACCTTAATGGAGATCATGTTTAAAACATGTTTTTTTAACAATGAAAATCGTATAATAAAAAAATGTGAAAAATTCTTTTTTGTATTAGCAAATAAATAAATAAATAAATGTTTAAAATGTACAAAAACAAAACTTTAAGCCATACACAGGATCCGTACAGACCTGGAAAGTCAGGGAATCTACAAATACCATGGAGTTCATCTGTCACTCTCACTTCCTTTTGATCCAAACATGTCTTTAAATTCGTTTCAGTATAGGGAGGTCTACAAAAATTGGAGCAATCAATCAAATGGCAAGATTTGTCATGATTATATCTTGTAAACTATAAATGTCTCACAATTTAAAATTTTGTTGGATAGAAGGTTTATGTTCGTATTTAAAATGGTGGGTAGTGGGGGTGTGCAGCCATGTAGGGGAGGGATAACAGTAGCACATGAATGCCAAAATTGGTAATGCGATGTGATGTTTGGGCATTTTCATCTTATCCTTCCTCTAATAATACAAAGACTGATTCATGCCTTAAATGATTGCAATTATGTCCTGTACACAACCCTCCCAATTTTTTTGACCTGCGTGGCATTTGGTTAACATTTAAGTACTGTTTTATATTCAGAGGCTCTGGAATTGTAGTCTATCTGAGCCACTTTTGTTATCTCAAAAGATTTTTTTTTCTGTGTAGAATCAGTGTTTACAGTAGGTACACTAGGGTGCTAAAGATACACTTCAAAGGTGCTATGAAATACAGTGATGAGCAATGCTATAATGCATCTTATGTGTTATACTAAAAGCACAATACATCTATATTGATAAAGTAAGTGTGCCACAAGAAAAAATTATAAAGTATCATTTTTAGAAGAAAAAGTTGAAAAACACTGGTCTAGAGTCATTTTTATCTTAAATCTTGAAAATGTGCCACAATTGATTGAACTTCCACATTATTCCAAGATGATGATAACCATGAAATGTTGTCACATTCTGTAATGGTTTTTTTTGCCAGTTCTGAAGTACTTTTTGAGTCTGATTTAGCATATGAGTGTCCTTAAGATAAAATTGTAGTTTTCAGTTTGAAGCATTGAATAATGTCATGATCCAAAGGTTGGGAGTCTGGTTATTGTGTTTGATAGTAAAACCTTAAATTTTACACTATGTAACTTTGATTAATGAGACATGGAGCATTATCCAAAATTAAGATGACATTTCTTTGATAGATGCTGATTTTCTTATTAAACTTCACCAGGCATTCTTTGAAAATTGCCTATGCAATTTATGCTTTTCTATTTAACTTCCAAGTTAAAGCCATTTTACTTATATTCACATTTTTTAAACTACCATAGTCACCGAGATTTCCAATTCTCCAAGAATTTTTCCTTTTTACCAGCAGCATTATCATAAAAAAACTGTTAACTGTTCTTTTGATTTTTCTCCCCTTCATATTCTTATGGCATTTTTGTAAAACTTTTTGTTGGTAATGGTGTAACATCTAAATGTTTTTGAAGCCTGGAATTACCTAATGTATGGTGTCACATAAATTAAAAATAAAATCCACAGTAGGTCAGTGCCAGACCTGGATTTTTAAAATGGGCAAAACAAATGAATATGGGCAATTGATCTCAATTATTGTAGCAAAATTCAAAATAAATAAAATATAATAAATTCATTAAAAAAAAAGAATTTATCATTCTACGACCAATCATTTACAATTTTTTTTATTAGTAAGAATTTGAAATAAGTTAGAAAAAAACAAACTGTACAAGTTATAAAATTCACAATACAGTTTGAATTCTCATGTCAAATATCACATAAAAGGAAATAAAAACACACTGAGTTCAGTGTTAACAGTTTTTTTATTTTCATTAGCACTTTTATCTAACTTATATTTATTTTCAGGTGAGCAAGATTTAAAATATAGAACACAATATTCTAACATAAATGGAATAAATATCTTGTTCGTCTGAAGATGATGAATATAAGTTGAAAGTGTTAGTGAAAATAAAAAAAAACATAATGCCGCACTTAGTATGTTTTTTCTTTCTTTTATTACAAAATTTAACAATACTTTACCAAAACCAAAAACAAATAGTATGTACTGTACAAAACTTCCAGACACTTGAAACCTAAAATTAACTTAGAATTTGTCTTAAACTGTCTCCACAATATCCAACAAATACAAAAAATATACTATTTACAAGATTCACAAAAAAAGGTCTAACTTGCCTAAACATCATCACTACAAAACTTCTGCTAGATCTAACTTAAAGTCTTTTGTTTTTTTCTAAACATTGTTCAATACTTAGCTTCAGTTTGTCAGTTCTCCATTCATCTCTCTTTTTATAGTGCTGGAAATGGTGATGTCACAGTGTTATGCCCACTCGTCCCTGTTTACAGAATTATAGTTAACAATGTGATTTATTTCTGGCAACTTTTTTCTGTGTGTCATTACCCCCACATAATGCTCTTCTTTTAATTATTTCTGTGTTTTTATAACAATTTGGTGTGGGAGATCATTCATTTAACTTCATTCAGAAGTCTCCCTATGATATGTCATTTCTGGGTTGATGATGCATTCGATTTGCCCTTGGCAGTTGTCTTGGTAAGGTGAATTTCATTTCACTTTAGAATGTTGTCCATGGAGGTGTGGTAGTTTATTGGATGTTTATCCTTAACAAAATAAAAGCCCCCAAACATAAATAATAAAAATGAACTAAAAATTATCTCCAAACAAAATAAAAAATGGGTCAAATCGACTCCTTACACAGCATGAAAAAGATTTGTTTGTGTTATAAATGCTTCAATCTTCAAATGTGGCCAGAATTAATGCAAGTCACCTCTTCCAGTTTTCATACAACTCACTATCCATATCTTCAGTTTCTCTATGACTAGACTTGAAAGTAATATTGTTAGTTACAAAATTTAAGTCAACAATTATTTGTACAAAAATCTTATGTTTCTATACAATTTATGGGTTTTCCACTATTTTAAAAAGTTTGTTTATTCTTCAAAGTATTGTTTATCTGCATTTTTTCACATTAAACATTTCAGCCAATATATTTTTGACTTTACAAATTTTGTCCTCAATTATGATTTGTTATATGTTTGAACAGCATAGTTATTATTTCAATATTTTGTGATGAAAAAAAATAATTTACAGATCAGTATCTGTAGAGTATTTATTATCAGAAAATAAGTTACTGACAATTTATACTATAAAATAAATTAAGTCACATCTAATATGATTGTCATTGTATGAAGAAAATTACACTACAGTTTTATTATGTTTGCTTTTAAATCCTTTATTTAAAATATTTAGTTTTGTTAAAACTTCAGAATTCTAAAATGAAAACTAAAAGTAACTAAATTGTATAAGTTTGTTTCATTGATATTTTTTATTTTTAAATAAATATACTGAAATTAATATTAATTAGAAATAATGATTTATTACCTAAACACATTACTTATAGTCTTGTATATTTCAGCTGTAATTATAATAATAATAATTAGTGTCATTTATTTAAATAGAATGATCAAATGAAAATAGAACTTGCGAGTAGTAGTGTGATGAGTTTGACAGTTTTGCAAGTTAGACTTTGTGAGACTTTGTGGTGCCAACTGTGCAACAAGAACAGTTGGTTCATGTTGTTGCCAAACTTATCCTGCTAACTTTTCACAAATTGTACTTTTGTTTGATCATCTTATATGTATATAAAATTGTTAAATGAATAGTTAATAAAATTTTAATAAATTTTTAATTATTTAACATTTGATAATAATTAAATTTAGTAATTTAGCCAACTGAGTATTTTATTTGAAATTAAAACAACAAAAATATGATTTTTATTTAATCCTTTTGTCTTTTATTATTATTTATGTTTATAAGATAGTTGTTTTTTCTTAAATTTTATTTTCATATAAAAGTATTTATTTTTTTTAATTACAAAATTAAAGAATTAATATTTAAATTATGTGCTTATTAATTAAAGCAACAATCAAGAGGTGTGATGGAAGAAAGGCTGGATGATGCAATTAATATACTTCGTAATCATGCAGAAGGCCCTGTGCTTCAAACTGTGCCTCCACCACCCTCAGTTGAAATAAATCCTGTGACTGGTCCTACAAATGGACTTTTAGGAGCTCAGGCATATCCTTCATCAGTTGCATTGAGTCCACTGGAAACACATGTGGTTAGTTAAGAAATAATTTTGAAAAGTTTTGTTATACAGTAAATAGAATATTTGATTTTAGTTCAAATTATTAACCTTGTCTAATTATTGCATTGAAAACTTAAATGCATTATTTTAATTTTTATTTTATTTGAAATTTAACAGTCGTAACAGATAATCACATGCACACAGAAATGTAAACTTCGTTTTTTGTGACGAAGGTTTTGACTTTTCTGAAATTTTTGATGTTTTGCAATAAAGTTGTGAAGTTTCATTTATTGCTTTTTTCTTTCCTTAAGCAAATGTCAGTACGGGAGATCTCATCCAAAACGCTTCGTTTTGCTTCTGCACTCCTTTCAAAATCTGGATCATTTGCTACATATGCAATTTGATCAATGATTTCAGTTATCGTTACCAAACTTTTACTAAGGAAATCTGTAGAGAAATTNTAATTCAAAATAACTTTTATATTTAGTTAAAAATGATTGTAAACTATTAATTATGTATACACAATTTCCTTTACACAGTGCTGAAAACATAATAGTTTTATGCAGAAAAACGACTGTTTCTGTAAAGATAAAATAACCTGACATTAAATAAATAAATAACTGCTAATTTCAGGAAGTCATCTTTTATTAATTAAAAGAGATGTTTTTGATCAAAATCTGATTATCATCAGCTTACAGTCATATATTTAACAAAATTAGTATTATAGTTACAATTTTGAATTTGAAACAAATGCAATATAACATGTGAAATAAAATAAATAATACAAATAAAATGAAAGTAAAATAATATCATAAACAAAACCTGTTCAGAATACTAATTTTGAATATGTTCTAATTTGTAATTTTTATGGTATATTATTTTAATCAAACATCCCGAAACCCTGCACTAATTAGTGGTAAGCAGCAGAGTAGTAAATTACTTTGTATTATTTAAAAATTAGCAGAGTTATAGCCTGATTATTTAGGTGATCGTTTGGTGATATACATATCCGGCAGGTTTTGAGATGTTTGTTATACTTATAATATACAGTAAGACCTAGCTTAACGTAGAGATGCGTTCCTAGATGACAAAGCGCTAAATGAAACAGTGTTAAATGAGGTTATTTTAACACTGTTTCACTGTTAAATGAGGTTATTTTAACAGAGTAAATAGGGATAGGGGAACATGTGACTTAACTTAAAATTAAAGTAAAATAAAAAATTTTACTTTAAATTTAAGTTATTTTTATATTAATTGGTATAATAATATATGTTAAATAACACAAACACACAGAAATGTATAATAATATATTAATTAGTTCATTTTTTATATATTAATAGTTCATTTTTTGTGATGAACATTCTGAGTTTTCTGAAATTCTTGTTTTTTGCAATAAAGTTGTGAAGTTTCATTTATTGCTTTTTTCTTTCCTTAAGCAAATGTCAGTAGCAGAAGATCATGTCAAAAACACCTCATTTTACTTTTGTATTCCTTTCAAAATCTGGATCATTTGCTACATATGCAATTTGATCAATGATTTCAGTTATCGTTACCAAACTTTTACTAAGGAAATCTGTAGAGAAATTCTTTAGGTTCTTCATTTTCAGAATCACTATTTTCCAGTTCTACATGGATTCCTTGTTCTCCCAGTTTTTGAAGGCCTTTGTTGATAAGCCTCTCACTAGAAACCTGCAGTAACTCCTCAATATCCTGTTCGTCTATATCTCTTAGTCCTGCTGTATCAATTTGGTTGAGTTTGATCAACCTAACTATACACCAATAGACTCTTCTCATTGAGAATTCTTGGATACCTTCAGCCATAACTTCTTCCACACTTCGTTTGTGCATTTATCAGTTAAATCTTGCCAAGTGAAGCCGATATTGCCTATGCATTCGTGATGTTATATTTTTTCCAAAACAAACATAGATTTAAAGAAAGTACGCCTTTTTACCAACTTTTCCTGATTGGTTCGTGTTCATAGATAATCATATTATGTACAAACCAATGAAATGCCGCGATAATTTAAATCGGCATAAATCTTGAGCTTTTTTTTAGGTTTCGAGCAGATGGCATTATATCAAATCAGTGTTAAGTGAGGTCTTACTGTATGTATGTATACCTAGTTGGGTTAAACATTAGCTGGCTGAGTGCCATTGTGGAGATGTACAGTACTTTGGCTGTGGGCATAGGAGTTGTCCCCAGTTGGTGCTGTGATTAACTGCATAAGGTTATATCTAAATTTAAATACACTGGAAGCAAAGGTTCACTCAGGGTCCAGGTGGTGCAACTGGCAAGCACACCTCATAGCAAGTGGAGGTTGCGGGTTCAAGCCCTACCCTGGGTCAGTTCATTTCTTCCAGATGGTTCTAAATAATTTGATAAAATTATTCAAATTATAATTATTAATTTAGTTAAGAGATGGCTCTTAATGTCTACCTGTAGTAGCATACTTCTTTGTATTTAATAAAACATTTAACACATTCTATCGGTGAGAATACTTTATTTAAAATGTTTTCAGCCTAATGGAATAGGTCATCCTCAGGTGAACTGGCATTCGAACGTATTTCAAAATTGTATTAAATGGAACTGTATTATTTCTTTGTATTTTTTAAAAATTAGCAGAGTTATAGCCCAATTATTTATGCAATTGTTTGGTGATATTATTTTAACACTGTTAAATATAAGGTTGTAAGCTTGACCAAAACATTTCTTTTAATTAATGAAAGTTGGCTTCCTGAAATTAGCAGTTATTTATTTATTTACAATGATGATGCCAAGTTTTATAGCCTTTTATGATAAATTGAAATTTAATTTTTTCTTGAGAATTTCTTATAACAGTTCTTAAACGGATATTGAAGTTAAATTCTTTAATATTCTATTACTTTTTGATATTGTCCTTTAGCTAGTATTAAAAAAAATTTTTAACTGAAACTTTCTAATAAGATTAGTTTTATTTATAGATTTCTTAACCAAATATAATTTGAGAACAAGTAACATAATCTATATTTTCAAAGTGTGTATAAGATAATATAGTACAAATATAACAGCCTTGTGTTTCTATCATGCAGAAAAAATATTTTTAAAGTTATTGTCCCTTATCTTTGTAACAAAACATTATTGAAAACTTTAAACATATTTTAATATTACATATCATCATTTGGAGGCTGTGTTTTAATAAGCATGACTAAAACAAATTTATATCTAATGCTGCTGTCTATGTTTTAATAATTATTTTATATATACATATTTTAGTTAATAATAATAATAAAAAATGGAAATTTAAAGTCATATGATCAAAAAGTATAAAATTATAAATAATATATTTGAAAAAAATTAGACTTTTATTTCAAACATAACATCTAAGTGATGATAACATTAAAATATGTTCAAAATTGATAACACTATTTCTTGTTATATAAAATGCTAATTACTCAAAATTTATTACTTTTTATCCATATGTTGTAATAATATAAAAAAGACTATTATTAGTATATATGCTTTATATTACTTACATAGAATTTGAAAATGTATGTTCTTATTGTTTTTTTTTTTTTTTAAATTATGCACTTACCAGTTTGTTTTATATTCAGCAGATATTGTAAGTTTGATATTTAAATACTCATCTTTAAAATGATGGGTATCTAATTAATTATTCAATATCTGTAAAAGTTTAGCTAGAAATTTTTCTTAACTGTATTCTATATTATATTTTTATGCAGATGGTTATAAGTTTAAAAAGTTTCTGGAACCATAATAAAACCTTTACATTACCTCTCTGAAATGATTTTGAAAACATAACATTTAACAGTATGCAGTTTAGAAAGTACTCTCATTCTATCCCTCCCCCCAGTTACACTGCCATTAACAGTTTATTGTATATGTAATTATACAAGTAGTGATTGAAAAAAAAAGAATGGTTGAGATAGAGCTTTCTAAACTATATAAGTGTCAAAGTTAGTATCAATATATATTTTCAAATGTTATCAGTATCAATAGATAAAAAAGTTTAATTGGAGAGACTATAAAACTAATTAGAAAGAAACTAGCAATTATTTATTGTGACATTGTCACAATGCTGGGATGCAATTTTTAATCATATTTTTAACTTATTTAATTTAAAATATATGCTTGCCATCTCAAATTAGTAGTGGCTTGCCCCTGTAGATCATAATTTTCCTTTAACAATAGAGTTATGCCAGTCATCTATCTAACATCTTTCAGGGAAAAATTTCTGAATTAAAATAACGTGACTTTCGGTTTGCATTGGAAGTTCATATATAGTTAATCAGGGCCTCCTCTCCCTAAGCTTTCTATAACTGGTCTCGTCTTTTTCCTATCTAACTCTGTTCTGAAGATTAAGAAATGACAGGTGGGTGGACAACAGTGGGAATTTATAGGTCTAGAATTTTTTCAAATTGTAGCCCAATAAGTAAGACACTGTAACAAGATACAAAAAATTTATTTTTAAACAAATATGTATATACTGTATTATATTCAGAGGAAGTACACACTAATTTTAATATTGTGAATAGTTTCATATTGTAACTGAAATCTTTTAGGTTCCTGATGATCTGAATGAAAAAGTTCCATAATATCTTGACGTCACCTTTGCATTTCATCATTATCCAATTTGTTGTCATTTTCCTTGTCAGAATAAATAGTAATTTTGTACTTGCAATAGCTAAATTCTGCCACTTTATACTCACATCATGAGTAGCATCCACTTAGGAACTTCTGTACTTCTAACTTTTCTCATCTTTTCAGTCTTCATACATGTGTATGATAACTATTGGTCATCCAATATTTCCAATGTTGATGCACTTTGTCTTCAAATATTTTATTTACTGAAATGTCAGACACTGTAGAATTTTTATCATTCTAGAAGAAATAACAGCTAACAAAAAAATAACTTTTTTTCCCTTAAATCCACTACAAGCACATGATCAGTTCATTTGCATTCATCTAACCATTTTCTGTTTCATTTATTAGAAAACAAGTCTTTTGGAATTGTCTTCCATTTGAAAATAATTATTAACAGTTTTAATTTAGTGTTATCCATATAACATTCTAAAATGTTTATCAAATTTATTTTATTGTAACTAGTTGTTTCAATGGAGATATCCATACATTGCTCAATGGGCAGTTTAATGATGTAAGACCTTGGCCATGCTTATGATTTGTTTCTAAGAAAGTTTCTTCTGTATAATGTTGCTTTTGCAAAAGCCAACAATGCTCTACATTTGTTTCCTCATAAATAATAGTGTTTTATAATCTACTATGAATCTAAAACTTTAATTTTTCTTTTTCACAAGTAAAGCTAAATGCACTTCACAGAGATTTAATGTTGATAATACAATTTATATGTTCACTGACACATGTTAGAAAGTCAATAATTCAACTATAGTTTTGTGGAGGCTGAATTATATAAAAAAAGCTTCTATGAAGCTTTTAGAAAAAGAGTAAATTAAAACTCTACATGAGATCAATTAGAATTTATTCCATCTTTAGAAAGCATATAGGAATGTATAACAATATTGATTAAAGCATGGATTGACAAACACAGATGAAGAGGAGAAGACTGAAACCTGTAAATAGACATCCACAACTGCCGTAAATAATTGGGCTATAATTAGGAAATACAGTGGTGCCTCATATAACATACGCCTTGAATAATGGATGCTGCAAACAACGGACTTTCTGTTTGGCTGTTACATGACTCGAGCAATGGACTGGCAAATAAATTCACTATCTATCACACCGGAACTACTACACGTTTTGTTTTCGAACCTTCTGGGTTCGAAAACGTTTGTTTTCCGATCTTTTGCATGATCACACCGTAATTGGTTCAGGTGTGTCGATTTTTTGCAATGGACTGGCTGTGAACAACGGTCTTTCTGCAAACAAGTACGAATGATGTTTCCACTCTTTTGCTGTTGCTAATGACAATCTGCTATTTTTATAATATATTAGAATTATTAGTATATCTGAAGTACAGAGCTCCCGTTGGGATTCAGCTTGCTCCCTTGTTTATTACGTACATCACCTCAGTGCAGGGTATTTACATTTATTCAAGTGTTGTGCAAATCAAGGCTTCTAAAAAAACAGAAAGGTGATTTCAATTGAAACAAAGCAAGAAATCATCAGAAGGAGTGAAAGTTGACAAAAACTTCCTTGTCAAATGGGGAGAGGTTCAGGAGTTTACCAACACTCATTATCCAAACACAGTTGAGGCCAACAGGATCAATGATCTCTACAATGACACTCTTGCCTGTCATTTCCGACAAGTGTTGAAGAAGAGAGAACAGACCACCTTGGACATGTTTTTCAAGAAGCCAGCTGCCAAAAAACAGAATGGGACAAGAGGAGATGACCCTGCAAGCACCGGTAGCCTCTCCTGAATCTGACTTTGATTAAAAAACAATAAAAAGAGACCTGCTGCAATGTGTAAAAAGTCTGTATCTCTATGAATGTGTGAAGAAAGTGTTCCTCCACCTCTTTCTCACAACATCTGACTACCCAGCATAATTGGTGACTGCGCCATTTTAATTTTTTTTATGGTACAGTACGGTTATTTTATGCTGTGGAACAAATTATATGTTTTAACATGTATTTCTATGGAAAAATGCGTTTCGTATAACAGACTTTTCACTTAACGGACGTGCACCTGGAATGGATTAAGTACGTTATACGAGGCATCACTGTAATTATTTTGAATTACAAATGAATTTGACATTAGAGGGAAGTGTTAGGCAACATTTCGTATTAAAATTAATGATTATAATATTTAATTAAATTGGCCTGAAGCAGGGCTCTAACCTGCAACTTTTGCTTACTGTGCTAATGCGTTACCAGTTACTCTACCAGGACCTCTGGTCTGATCATCTCCTCTTCCAGTATATAAAAGCTTAAGATATAACCATTGTCGTTTATTAGTGCCAACTGAGAACACAATTGTGCCCTCGTCCAGAAACATTCACTCAAGGCACTCAGTCAGCCATTGCATACCCAGCAAGTCATAGATACACAAATATAAACACCAACTGAAACCCAATGTATAGCAAATAGACATTCATAACTGCCATAAATAATTGGCTATAATTATTTACATGTTTATATCTGTATACTTGTAAATTCCTTTGATGATGATGGAAAATTTTGTAATGATAGATGAATATATCTGCATCACAGAAAAATTTTACATTTTCTAAAGATATGCATAGTGACTTTATTTTATACAAATGAAAAATTGTTTTAAGAAATTCATAATAAATTGGAAGTTGCAAGATTGTGAAATTAGCTTGACCCATTTTATAGTCAGTTCCTTATTTCAAATTCAGTTTTTAACTGAAGATGCACAGGTTATCTGCAAAAAAATATGGTAAACTACCAGATGTGCCTGGCATTGTCTGGACAAAAAGTAAGAACAACAAACATTAAAATGAAAATCATATTAAGATTTTGGTTATTTTAGCCTATCATTGTCATTTTCATTATGAAGTGTTAAATTATAATGAGAAAAAAGAAAATGTAACCAAAGAATAAAATTGACAAAAATCTACTCTGAAAAAGAAAATTAATCTTTTTTTAAAATATATCAAAAGTGAAAACAAAACATTGAATGTATGTTATTGTGATATTATCACAATAATAGCAACAACCCAACCACCCTTATGCTCAAGGGAACTTTTGTTCCCACTAAGACACTGCAATAATAATTCAACTAATGTTGATTAAGCATTCTCTGTTTTTTTTTTTCCTGTATATATGGACATTACATATGTAATTTTAGTTCTTAATGTAAATCCTATTATTTATTTACTCCTGTGCAGAACTTAACGAAATTAAATATATGGTTTAATAAATGGACCCGGTGCTCATGGATCTCTTGCTTTTCACCTTTCTTCCCTTCCTTTTTCCTCCTCCTTTTTCCCTTCCCTTCCCACTGGGTGCAGCTGATCAGCCTTCCCTTTGATAGATAAATAGATATCGTCACAATACTAGGTTGCAACTTTTAATTAGCTCCTAATTTAAAAATATTACATGACTTCCATTCTAGATTGGAAGTTCATATATAGTTAATTGACACTTCTAGCTGCTAACCTTTTCATATCTGGCCTTGGTTTTCATTTATCTAACTGTGTTCTTGAGATTGACAAAGGCCAGATGAATGGATGGCAGTGGGAATGTATAGGTCAGCAATCTGAAAATTGCAACACAATGAACAATCAGATTTTTAGGCAAATGGACCAAAGATTAACAATTCATGTACCTCTGAGTACATTAATTGTGCTTACTAAGAATGCTATACTTAAATGTTGGTCAGGTAGACAGAATTGATGTTTTTCAACAGAAAATAGTCTTTGATTTCTGTAGCATGAGAAGATAATTCAAGACATTCAAATTTTGCCTAATGTTAATTTTGTTGTACTGTATCATTCACAGCCAAATGTGAAATGGTAATCAGTTAATGAATCAAATTTTTCAAAAAATGGAGCAAATATTTAAACTTTGCACCTTGAAATCCCCTAAGAGAATATTTTGTACTTGATGGTAACTTCATTTTACGTAATTTTCCTATTTGAATGTCATCATCCTACTAGTCAGATAGAAAGGCAGCCTGATGTGGCAGAGGTTGAAATCAATTCAATCAAAAATAGTCATAGACTTTCTTCTGGATAAGAGGCTGGTTCCTGAAAAGTTTCTTTGCATTTGCTTAAACAGTATCAAAACATATAAAAAAAAACAAACTAACAAACTTTCTTCTTAATGTATATTAGATTACTTTATTTATCTATCAGTAAATTATGGTAAATATAGGGTAAATTGAATAAATGCCAATCTGCCACATTATTGGACTATAATAAGGCTAATTTAATAAATTGGGTTTTTGGATTTATTGTTTATATATTGAATAAAAATTATATTTTCTGTGGGTGTTAATTTAATGGTACACTCAAGTATAAAAGTACCAGTTTGTTAAGACTGGTATTATGACACTATTAGCAGGCAACCAGTCATCAAAAAGAAAAACTTAATTTAGAATTAAAAATTGAAATTTAATGTATATCAAAAGGTACTCATAGTCTGGACTAGGTGAAATGTATTCACACTAACTACAAAAAAATGAATTACAAAATTTCTTTGTATACCACATTTAAGGTGGTAAATCCAATATAACCAAACTTTTCTTGGCCATGTCCTACTGGCTAACAATTCAGTGAACCTGACATTGAATTGTTACAAAATTTTGATGATGCTAAAAATTTCTTATTAACAAAATAATGGAAAATTTCAAAAAAATGTGGACCCCAATATCTCTGAAACATTGGATCCAAAAACAAAAAGCTTATTGCACATCTGCAGACCCACTTTTATCTATTGACACCTAATTTGTTCAAGTTTGCCAAGAAATTTAGGAAGAGTTTGGGAAACAAACTCTCATTAGCATTTTATATGTATAGATTAAAATAATTTTTCATTCTACAAACATGTTCTTATATATCTTAAATTTAAGTATAATTTTAGTACACTAATCTCTAAATATTATCCTTGTTTGGTATAAATAATAATAATTTGTTATTCTTACATGTTACTTTACTTTTGTAATGTATTTTAAATAATAATAATAATTTTATGCTTTTATGTAACTGTTCATAATAGCATATATTTATATTAAATCTTCAAACTATAGTCTTTTTAATTTTGTAATAAATTTGTAATTGGATTAAAATAAATTGTAAATTGAAATTGTTCTAAATGCCTTTCTAAGACTATAATTTGTTTAATAGTTTGAACAAAGTTTAAAAAAAATGTTCCATTTTTACCTGAAGAAGATAAATTGATTTATTAAAAATGCCTGTAATACTTTCTAATTTCTACTTTTATATTTGTGTTTACTATTAAATTAACACCTGTTGACAGTGTTTTTCCCTATCTTATTTAGAAATTTTGATTTATGTTTTCACTATATATTATAGACTATAATTTACATGTTTATTTCATATTATTTAGCTTTTAACTTTAATAACTTTAATTAATACTTCTATTATGTTTAATTGTATAAATACTAATATTTATTTAATTATAATATTTATACAATTACATTAAATATTGCTTAAAATTCTTTAGTGGAAAACTTTGTCAAAAAATTTTTTAAAACCAATATTGAAGATATTAAAAATACTAGAGATATAACCAATACCAGTATATCAAATGTTGGAAATGTTCCTGATATATCAGTTGATTTTACAAACTGATACTTTAATTTTTTAATACATCCTTTGCATTTTTTTTTTTTTGCCATGATAGTTATCAAAAATGTCAATAGACACAACTCATGCTGTAAAACAAACCCATTGTAAACAATGTGTTTTTTCTGCATTTGATTTGATGGCCGTATGACATAAAACTATATGTAACTAGTTGTTGTAACTTATAGCAAGCAACAACTTGATATGGAGCCCTGTTTTGTGGGAGATGAGATACATTCATTTCAGATCCATGTACCTAATTATAATTTCTGGCAGTGGCACAATCTGCCATTATTTTAGGAGCATGTTTTTTTGCCATCTTTACATTCTAGTGTAAGAATAAAAAATATATATATAATAAAATAAATTAAATTAGTAAATTAAAACAAAATTATTGATATTTTAACAAATTGCTTTCTATGTGTAAAAAAATTGAAATGAATAACTACTGAGGTACCACAGCTACATTCTGGTGCACATGATCTGGCATATGAAAAGAAGTTGGAAATTCAAAACTTTATCCTGATGATTGAGCATTCCCATGTCCCGCATATTTTTTATACCATAGCGACATTGTTTTGTCACAAAATTCCGAATTATGTCAATAAATTGGTTTAAGATTTTTCTATATATTTATATCTCTTTCCTGCTGATCAGAATGCTGTAATTTGACTGTTTTTTTTAAAATCTAAAGTTTTTTCATGAGGCATATTTGAAAAAAAAATGAACACTGTTAGAAAAGCAAGAAGATTGTGACGTCACTTTTTATACTCAAATTTTTAAAGTATGTATATTTTTGCATCATTGATATTCATCATTTTTTTTTATATTTAAACTCTTAGGTTTTGTTTTCTTTGGATAGAATAGTATGTATTTGACTTTTTCTAAGATGACATTATAATTTAACAAAAACAGCAATATGCTACAAATTATATGAATTGAAGAAGTATATACTACATTTACACTGCAGTATAGCTTTAGGTGATAAAGAAGTAACTGCTTGTGAGCAAACTTGCAAGTGTAACAAGATCCATTGGTTCTCAATGAAACTTTATGCTTTTATGTAACTGTTCATAATAGCATATATTTATATTAAATCTTCAAACTATAGTCTTTTTAATTTTGTAATAAATTTGTAATTGGATTAAAATAAATTGTAAATTGAAATTGTTCTAAATGCCTTTCTAAGACTATAATTTGTTTAATAGTTTGAACAAAGTTTAAAAAAAATGTTCCATTTTTACCTGAAGAAGATAAATTGATTTATCAAAAATGCCTGTAATACTTTCTAATTTCTACTTTTATATTTGTGTTTACTATTAAATTAACACCTGTTGACAGTGTTTTTCCCTATCTTATTTAGAAATTTTGATTTATGTTTCCACTATATATTATAGACTATAATTTACATGTTTATTTCATATTATTTAGCTTTTAACTTTAATAACTTTAATTAATACTTCTATTATGTTTAATTGTATAAATACTAATATTTATTTAATTATAATATTTATACAATTACATTAAATATTGCTTAAAATTCTTTAGTGGAAAACTTTGTCAAAAAATTTTTTAAAACCAATATTGAAGATATTAAAAATACTAGAGATATAACCAATACCAGTATATCAAATGTTGGAAATGTTCCTGATATATCAGTTGATTTTACAAACTGATACTTTAATTTTTTAATACATCCTTTGCATTTTTTTTTTTTTTGCCATGATAGTTATCAAAAATGTCAATAGACACAACTCATGCTGTAAAACAAACCCATTGTAAACAATGTGTTTTTTCTGCATTTGATTTGATGGCCGTATGACATAAAACTATATGTAACTAGTTGTTGTAACTTATAGCAAGCAACAACTTGATATGGAGCCCTGTTTTGTGGGAGATGAGATACATTCATTTCAGATCCATGTACCTAATTATAATTTCTGGCAGTGGCACAATCTGCCATTATTTTAGGAGCATGTTTTTTGCCCATCTTTACATTCTAGTGTAAGAATAAAAAATATATATATAATAAAATAAATTAAATTAGTAAATTAAAACAAAATTATTGATATTTTAACAAATTGCTTTCTATGTGTAAAAAAATTGAAATGAATAACTACTGAGGTACCACAGCTACATTCTGGTGCACATGATCTGGCATATGAAAAGAAGTTGGAAATTCAAAACTTTATCCTGATGATTGAGCATTCCCATGTCCCGCATATTTTTTATACCATAGCGACATTGTTTTGTCACAAAATTCCGAATTATGTCAATAAATTGGTTTAAGATTTTTCTATATATTTATAACTCTTTCCTGCTGATCAGAATGCTGTAATTTGACTGTTTTTTTTTAAATCTAAAGTTTTTTCATGAGGCATATTTGAAAAAAAATGAACATTGTTAGAAAAGCAAGAAGATTGTGATGTCACTTTTTATACTCGAATTTTTAAAGTGTGTATATTTTTGCATCATTGATATTCATCGCTTTTTTTTATATTTAAACTCTTAGGTTTTGTTTTCTTTGGATAGAATAGTATGTATTTGACTTTTTCTAAGATGACATTATAATTTAACAAAAACAACAATATGCTACAAATTATATGAATTGAAGAAGTATATACTACATTTACACTGCAGTATAGCTTTAGGTGATAAAGAAGTAACTGCTTGTGAGCAAACCTGCAAGTGTAACAAGATCCATTGGTTCTCAATGAAACAAAAAATTATAATAATGAATAGTATAGTTAATTAGGAAAATGAATTTAACAAATTTATAAGTTTGGGAACTTAAAACAATGCAAAATATCATTTGGTTTTAACTAGAATAATTAAATTAAAAATTAAATAAAATGTTATTTTTTGGAAATCTGTGGTATTAAAATTGTAAATATAGATAAGTTTTTTTAATATACATATGATGAATTTTATTATTTGATTTTCTCATATAGTCAGTCATAAAATTGAGAGTTATGAGACAAACACCTTTATACAAACTGTGGCAAATTCTATATAGATTTAATGATTATTATTGCACATACATTGTTTCATTAGAGTATCAGTTCAGTGAAATGAAGTCTTTAATTTTTTCTTCTTATATGTTCCTCAAGTTCTATCCATTCCTGATTTATAAATCTGATTTGATCCACTTGCTTCCTTGACTTAATATCAGTAATTTGGAGATTATCTTGGATGATTTTTTTTTCACTTGTTTAAACCATTTCTTCCACATTCTTTCAAATGATATTTTATATTTGCAAATCCCAATTTTGAGCTCTCATATATTTATTTCTGATTCTATATAGACAAACTCTTCTAAGCTTTGTTTTTAAAAACTTCCTTCATCTCTATGCAACATTCTCTTTTCCCTGCTGATGATTGATTATTCATATTTCTGAAGCAAATGTTAGAATATGAATGAAGTATTTTTTTTTTTGTAGAAG
>NW_019386150.1:319219-326450 GCF_000671375.1 Centruroides sculpturatus | reverse complement strand
TTAATTGTAATGTGATTATTAAAATACACTTAAAAATGATTAATTATTTTAAAATTAAATGCTAACAATAGAAAAGTTAAACAATACATCCTAACAATTAAATCATTTAACAGTGCATTCTAAGTATATAAAAGCTTAAGATATAACCATTGTCGTTTATTAGTGCCAACTGAGAACACAATTGTGCCCTCGTCCAGAAACATTCACTCAAGGCACTCAGTCAGCCATTGCATACCTGGCAAGGTAAATGGAAATTTAAAGTCATATGATCAAAAAGTATAAAATTATAAATAATATATTTGAAAAAAATTAGACTTTTATTTCAAACATAACATCTAAGTGATGATAACATTAAAATATGTTCAAAATTGATAACACTATTTCTTGTTATATAAAATGCTAATTACTCAAAATTTATTACTTTTTATCCATATGTTGTAATAATATAAAAAAGACTATTATTAGTATATATGCACTATATTACTTACATAGAATTTGAAAATGTATGTTCTTATTGTTTTTTTTTTTTTTTAAATTATGCACTTACCAGTTTGTTTTATATTCAGCAGATATTGTAAGTTTGATATTTAAATACTCATCTTTAAAATGATGGGTATCTAATTAATTATTCAATATCTGTAAAAGTTTAGCTAGAAATTTTTCTTAACTGTATTCTATATTATATTTTTATGCAGATGGTTATAAGTTTAAAAAGTTTCTGGAACCATAATAAAACCTTTACATTACCTCTCTGAAATGATTTTGAAAACATAACATTTAACAGTATGCAGTTTAGAAAGTACTCTCATTCTATCCCTCCCCCCAGTTACACTGCCATTAACAGTTTATTGTATATGTAATTATACAAGTAGTGATTGAAAAAAAAAGAATGGTTGAGATAGAGCTTTCTAAACTATATAAGTGTCAAAGTTAGTATCAATATATATTTTCAAATGTTATCAGTATCAATAGATAAAAAAGTTTAATTGGAGAGACTATAAAACTAATTAGAAAGAAACTAGCAATCATTTATTGTGACATTGTCACAATGCTGGGATGCAATTTTTAATCATATTTTTAACTTATTTAATTTAAAATATATGCTTGCCATCTCAAATTAGTAGTGGCTTGCCCCTGTAGATCATAATTTTCCTTTAACAATAGAGTTATGCCAGTCATCTATCTAACATCTTTCAGGGAAAAATTTCTGAATTAAAATAACGTGACTTTCGGTTTGCATTGGAAGTTCATATATAGTTAATCAGGGCCTCCTCTCCCTAAGCTTTCTATAACTGGTCTCGTCTTTTTCCTATCTAACTCTGTTCTGAAGATTAAGAAATGACAGGTGGGTGGACAACAGTGGGAATTTATAGGTCTAGAATTTTTTCAAATTGTAGCCCAATAAGTAAGACACTGTAACAAGATACAAAAAATTTATTTTTAAACAAATATGTATATACTGTATTATATTCAGAGGAAGTACACACTAATTTTAATATTGTGAATAGTTTCATATTGTAACTGAAATCTTTTAGGTTCCTGATGATCTGAATGAAAAAGTTCCATAATATCTTGACGTCACCTTTGCATTTCATCATTATCCAATTTGTTGTCATTTTCCTTGTCAGAATAAATAGTAATTTTGTACTTGCAATAGCTAAATTCTGCCACTTTATACTCACATCATGAGTAGCATCCACTTAGGAACTTCTGTACTTCTAACTTTTCTCATCTTTTCAGTCTTCATACATGTGTATGATAACTATTGGTCATCCAATATTTCCAATGTTGATGCACTTTGTCTTCAAATATTTTATTTACTGAAATGTCAGACACTGTAGAATTTTTATCATTCTAGAAGAAATAACAGCTAACAAAAAAATAACTTTTTTTCCCTTAAATCCACTACAAGCACATGATCAGTTCATTTGCATTTATCTAACCATTTTCTGTTTCATTCATTAGAAAACAAGTCTTTTGGAATTGTCTTCCATTTGAAAATAATTATTAACAGTTTTAATTTAGTGTTATCCATATAACATTCTAAAATGTTTATCAAATTTATTTTATTGTAACTAGTTGTTTCAATGGAGATATCCATACATTGCTCAATGGGCAGTTTAATGATGTAAGACCTTGGCCATGCTTATGATTTGTTTCTTAGAAAGTTTCTTCTGTATAATGTTGTTTTTGCAAAAGCCAACAATGCTCTACATTTGTTTCCTCATAAATAATAGTGTTTTATAATCTACTATGAATCTAAAACTTTAATTTTTCTTTTTCACAAGTAAAGCTAAATGCACTTCACAGAGATTTAATGTTGATAATACAATTTATATGTTCACTGACACAGTTTAGAAAGTCAATAATTCAACTATAGTTTTGTGGAGGCTGAATTATATAAAAAAAGCTTCTATGAAGCTTTTAGAAAAAGAGTAAATTAAAACTCTACATGAGATCAATTAGAATTTATTCCATCTTTAGAAAGCATATAGGAATGTATAATAACATTGGTTAAAGCATGGATTGACAAACACAGATGAAGAGGAGAAGACTGAAACCTGTAAATAGACATCCACAACTGCCGTAAATAATTGGGCTATAATTAGGAAATACAGTGGTGCCTCATATAACATACGTCTCAAATAATGGACGCTGCAAGTAACGGACTTTCTCTTTGGCTGTTATATGACTCGAGCAACGGACTGGCTGCGAACAACGGATTTTCCGTTCGGCAGTTACGTGATGCGAACAACAGTCTTTCTGCGAACAAGTGCGAATGATGTTTCCACTCTTTTGTCGTTGCTAATGACAATCTGCTATTTTTATAATGTATTAATATTATTAGTATATCTGAAGTACAGAGCTTCTGTTGGGATTCGGCTTGCTCCCTTGTTTATTACATACATCACCTCAGTGCAGGGTCTTTACATTTATTCAAGTGTTGTGCAAATCAAGGCTTTTAAAAAACAGAAAGATGATTTCAATTAAAACAAAGCAAGAAATCATCAGAAAAAGTGAAAGTTGACAAAAACTTCCTTGTCAAATGGGGGAGAGGTTCAGGAGTTTACCAACACTCATTATCCAAACACAGCTGAGGCCAACAGGATCAATGATCTCTACAATGACACTCTTGCACGTCATTTCTGAC
The DNA here is from genome assembly GCF_000671375.1 of Centruroides sculpturatus. Taxonomy (NCBI): domain Eukaryota; kingdom Metazoa; phylum Arthropoda; class Arachnida; order Scorpiones; family Buthidae; genus Centruroides; species Centruroides sculpturatus. The sequence continues at coordinate 323,299 of NW_019386150.1, read as the reverse complement.
AAGTGTTGAAGAAGAGAGAGAAACAGACCACCTTGGACATGTTTTTCAAGAAGCCAGCTGCCAAAAAACAAAGAATGGGACAAGAGGAGATGACCCTGCAAGCACTGGTAGCCTCTCCTGAATCTGACTCTGATTAAAAAACAATAAAAAGAGACCTGCTGCAATGTGTAAAAAGTCTGTATCTGTATGAATGTGTGAAGAAAGTGTTCCACCACCTCCTTCTCACAACATCTGACTACTTGGCATAATTGATGACTGTTCCATTTTCATTTTTTTTATGGTACAATACGGTTATTTTATGCTGCGGAACAAATTATATGTTTTAACATGTATTTCTATGGGAAAATGCGTTTCGTATAATGAACTTTTCACTTAACAGACGTGCACCTGGAACGGATTAAGTACGTTATACGAGGCACCACTGTAATTATTCTGAATTACAAATGAATTTGACATTAGAGGGAAGTGTTAGTCACCATCTTGTATTAAAATTAATAACTATAATATTGATTTTAATTAATACAAGATTAATACCAGTTACACTACCTGGAGATCTGGGTAGCGNTCAGAAGGAGTGAAAGTTGACAAAAACTTCCTTGTCAAATGGGGAGAGGTTCAGGAGTTTACCAACACTCATTATCCAAACACAGTTGAGGCCAACAGGATCAATGATCTCTACAATGACACTCTTGCCTGTCATTTCCGACAAGTGTTGAAGAAGAGAGAACAGACCACCTTGGACATGTTTTTCAAGAAGCCAGCTGCCAAAAAACAGAATGGGACAAGAGGAGATGACCCTGCAAGCACCGGTAGCCTCTCCTGAATCTGACTTTGATTAAAAAACAATAAAAAGAGACCTGCTGCAATGTGTAAAAAGTCTGTATCTCTATGAATGTGTGAAGAAAGTGTTCCTCCACCTCTTTCTCACAACATCTGACTACCCAGCATAATTGGTGACTGCGCCATTTTAATTTTTTTTATGGTACAGTACGGTTATTTTATGCTGTGGAACAAATTATATGTTTTAACATGTATTTCTATGGAAAAATGCGTTTCGTATAACAGACTTTTCACTTAACGGACGTGCACCTGGAATGGATTAAGTACGTTATACGAGGCATCACTGTAATTATTTTGAATTACAAATGAATTTGACATTAGAGGGAAGTGTTAGGCAACATTTCGTATTAAAATTAATGATTATAATATTTAATTAAATTGGCCTGAAGCAGGGCTCTAACCTGCAACTTTTGCTTACTGTGCTAATGCGTTACCAGTTACTCTACCAGGACCTCTGGTCTGATCATCTCCTCTTCCAGTATATAAAAGCTTAAGATATAACCATTGTCGTTTATTAGTGCCAACTGAGAACACAATTGTGCCCTCGTCCAGAAACATTCACTCAAGGCACTCAGTCAGCCATTGCATACCCAGCAAGTCATAGATACACAAATATAAACACCAACTGAAACCCAATGTATAGCAAATAGACATTCATAACTGCCATAAATAATTGGCTATAATTATTTACATGTTTATATCTGTATACTTGTAAATTCCTTTGATGATGATGGAAAATTTTGTAATGATAGATGAATATATCTGCATCACAGAAAAATTTTACATTTTCTAAAGATATGCATAGTGACTTTATTTTATACAAATGAAAAATTGTTTTAAGAAATTCATAATAAATTGGAAGTTGCAAGATTGTGAAATTAGCTTGACCCATTTTATAGTCAGTTCCTTATTTCAAATTCAGTTTTTAACTGAAGATGCACAGGTTATCTGCAAAAAAATATGGTAAACTACCAGATGTGCCTGGCATTGTCTGGACAAAAAGTAAGAACAACAAACATTAAAATGAAAATCATATTAAGATTTTGGTTATTTTAGCCTATCATTGTCATTTTCATTATGAAGTGTTAAATTATAATGAGAAAAAAGAAAATGTAACCAAAGAATAAAATTGACAAAAATCTACTCTGAAAAAGAAAATTAATCTTTTTTTAAAATATATCAAAAGTGAAAACAAAACATTGAATGTATGTTATTGTGATATTATCACAATAATAGCAACAACCCAACCACCCTTATGCTCAAGGGAACTTTTGTTCCCACTAAGGCACTGCAATAATAATTCAACTAATGTTGATTAAGCATTCTCTGTTTTTTTTTTTCCTGTATATATGGACATTACATATGTAATTTTAGTTCTTAATGTAAATCCTATTATTTATTTACTCCTGTGCAGAACTTAACGAAATTAAATATATGGTTTAATAAATGGACCCGGTGCTCATGGATCTCTTGCTTTTCACCTTTCTTCCCTTCCTTTTTCCTCCTCCTTTTTCCCTTCCCTTCCCACTGGGTGCAGCTGATCAGCCTTCCCTTTGATAGATAAATAGATATCGTCACAATACTAGGTTGCAACTTTTAATTAGCTCCTAATTTAAAAATATTACATGACTTCCATTCTAGATTGGAAGTTCATATATAGTTAATTGACACTTCTAGCTGCTAACCTTTTCATATCTGGCCTTGGTTTTCATTTATCTAACTGTGTTCTTGAGATTGACAAAGGCCAGATGAATGGATGGCAGTGGGAATGTATAGGTCAGCAATCTGAAAATTGCAACACAATGAACAATCAGATTTTTAGGCAAATGGACCAAAGATTAACAATTCATGTACCTCTGAGTACATTAATTGTGCTTACTAAGAATGCTATACTTAAATGTTGGTCAGGTAGACAGAATTGATGTTTTTCAACAGAAAATAGTCTTTGATTTCTGTAGCATGAGAAGATAATTCAAGACATTCAAATTTTGCCTAATGTTAATTTTGTTGTACTGTATCATTCACAGCCAAATGTGAAATGGTAATCAGTTAATGAATCAAATTTTTCAAAAAATGGAGCAAATATTTAAACTTTGCACCTTGAAATCCCCTAAGAGAATATTTTGTACTTGATGGTAACTTCATTTTACGTAATTTTCCTATTTGAATGTCATCATCCTACTAGTCAGATAGAAAGGCAGCCTGATGTGGCAGAGGTTGAAATCAATTCAATCAAAAATAGTCATAGACTTTCTTCTGGATAAGAGGCTGGTTCCTGAAAAGTTTCTTTGCATTTGCTTAAACAGTATCAAAACATATAAAAAAAAACAAACTAACAAACTTTCTTCTTAATGTATATTAGATTACTTTATTTATCTATCAGTAAATTATGGTAAATATAGGGTAAATTGAATAAATGCCAATCTGCCACATTATTGGACTATAATAAGGCTAATTTAATAAATTGGGTTTTTGGATTTATTGTTTATATATTGAATAAAAATTATATTTTCTGTGGGTGTTAATTTAATGGTACACTCAAGTATAAAAGTACCAGTTTGTTAAGACTGGTATTATGACACTATTAGCAGGCAACCAGTCATCAAAAAGAAAAACTTAATTTAGAATTAAAAATTGAAATTTAATGTATATCAAAAGGTACTCATAGTCTGGACTAGGTGAAATGTATTCACACTAACTACAAAAAAATGAATTACAAAATTTCTTTGTATACCACATTTAAGGTGGTAAATCCAATATAACCAAACTTTTCTTGGCCATGTCCTACTGGCTAACAATTCAGTGAACCTGACATTGAATTGTTACAAAATTTTGATGATGCTAAAAATTTCTTATTAACAAAATAATGGAAAATTTCAAAAAAATGTGGACCCCAATATCTCTGAAACATTGGATCCAAAAACAAAAAGCTTATTGCACATCTGCAGACCCACTTTTATCTATTGACACCTAATTTGTTCAAGTTTGCCAAGAAATTTAGGAAGAGTTTGGGAAACAAACTCTCATTAGCATTTTATATGTATAGATTAAAATAATTTTTCATTCTACAAACATGTTCTTATATATCTTAAATTTAAGTATAATTTTAGTACACTAATCTCTAAATATTATCCTTGTTTGGTATAAATAATAATAATTTGTTATTCTTACATGTTACTTTACTTTTGTAATGTATTTTAAATAATAATAATAATTTTATGCTTTTATGTAACTGTTCAT